>NW_026615380.1:0-81550 GCF_000801105.2 Raphanus sativus | reverse complement strand
ATAAAGATGTAAACTTTGAACATGTAATAAGAAGCTCACCAGAGATGAATTGAAAGGCAGCTTTGGAGACGAGAACTGCGATTCTTAGTTTCTCCTCCTATAAATAGAAAGTTTTTTAAGATCCTTGATCTGAAAAAGGAAAGAAACTAAGAGGGGGGAAGGGAAACGAACCTGGTTAGTGCGGCGCATGGCGGCGGCTTCGTAACGTTTGGAGAGATTAGCGGTGAAACGAAAACGGCGTTTGGGATTCTTGACGACGCCCGCAGAGATTGCGCCATTTCTCGAGAGCTTCCTCGGAGGAATGCTTCGCCTTCACATCGAAGTTTTGGTTCAGGTAACTCTCCATCTTCCTTCTCTCTACGATCTTCTTTCTTCTTTGTTCCTCCAGGTTGCTCTGTTTTGAAGGCTCTGTTTTCAAAAGGGAATCAATGTTTCTGCTTATTTCGTGGGAGAGACGAAGAGAGAAAACACACACACAGTTTTTAATTTTGTGGGTGAGGAAGAAAAGTCGGAAGCTTTTTTAAATGGGAGAAAGGGAAAGTTATGAGCTTTTTATGTGCCCATTGATTGACCGAGTCATCGAGTGCAATATACTCATTTAGGGGGAGAGGAGAAGCTGAGTTGACTCGTTTTAAATTCGTGTCTCCAACCAAAAGTTAGGTGTGGTGTGTGTGACATTTAATTCAAAAACATTCGATTATTAAAAAATAATAACATGCACTAACTAGTACGCATTAATAACGAATCGTTAAATAAATGCTTGAAACATTCATGCAGGGCATGAATGTAGTACACGATCTATACATGTTTTATTTTAGGACATGTTGTTAGATTATTATTGATTTTTTTTTCTTAAATTCCAAAATTTTGTGAATGAAGCTTGAAATTATTTTCATCGACTTTCCTTCCTTTTTGATGTTTGTGGAATTTATGCAAAAAAAATATTAAATTTTTAGATGGTTAGAATTCCAATAGTTTAATTACGAAATTAGATGATTAACAAGATTATATATTTACATGTCATACTCCTATTACTATCGCTTTTTGTAGCTTCTTGTTTGGCTGCTAACTTTGATTTTTGACCAGGTGCATGACAATGTGGGACAAAAGTGGTGGGCGAATTTGACAGTAATGAGAAGTTAGGGGCGTTTATATAAGGAATGATAAATTGGAGGATCGTTGACCAAGACATATGGGAAAAACACGCCACTTCGGACACACACGCCACGTTTCGAACCGATTTCATTGGTTCTTTCTGGACCAAAAATATTCAAGTGGTCCAGTTGAAATAAAAAAATATGTGTGATTCCTTCTCAAATTCGATTATGGGATTTTTTCTTTTGCTCTTACGGTCAGCGGATATAGGCTATTTATCGGCCCATAAAGGGGCCTTCCAAATGAAGACCTTTGAGATATAAAATGGGCTTTCTTACTGAATAATTGACGAATTCTCCTCTTCAACATCGAGAACAGGGCTTCTCTTGAGAAAATGATATGTCACTATATGGCAGAGGCTTTTGAACTTGACGGTGTTTTTAATGGTTATTTATGGGGCTTTAAGACCCCCTTACATTTTATGGGCTGTAGTACATATTTGGCTTCTGTACATCATATTTTTACCAGCTAACGATCTATTAATTTTTTGTAAATACATTACATGTAATTTACACCAAACATCAAGCTCAATAATTTTGGTCTGTTGAACACAAAATCGTACTATCTAAAATCAGCTTTATCTGCTGTCACATTTTAGTGGGAACAGTCATGTCAAAATTATTATTTTGAGCTAGGTTGATTGAGTTGATCTTAATAATGTATGATCGTTTCTACATCATTTGTTCTTCTATTGCTCCAGTATGGATTTTCTTTAGGGTACGAATTTTTTTACCTAGAAATCATTTTTCACTTTTATGTGATTGATGGGAGACCTACAGGTTTCTTTTGTCTATGGCTAATTGGAAGATAATCAAATAGTTAAACAAATATTCGTCTCATTGTACCCAATATGCGTGGATTCAAAGTCATCATATCCCCCAACTAAAAGAAGAAAATTTAACGGGTTTCGGGAATACGGAGCTAAACTATCCTTTTTTTTTTGGAGCTAAACTATCCTAAAAGGCATATATATGTGCATTAACAATATGGTAATATGTTTATGTCCAAAATGCATATGTTAATGCACTTTCTAATACATATGCCATGTTGGTTGTGTCATGCATAAACTCACAGCAATGCAGATACCCTGGCGCATAACGAAATTATTATATATAGACTATTTATATGAATAAACTGAATCTTCAGAGAAAATGAAGATGGGACCTTTTCTAGAATGCAAGAACAAATTTCGAGAAATGATATAGGAAACTGAATTGCAAAACTCTATAGGTTGCGAAGAAAGGGACAAAGATGCAGAGCGTGGGGTTCCTCCTAATAATTGTAGAAGAAATTCAAGAGAACATGATCTACGATAGATAGTGATGACTCGTGATAGGTATATCTACGACATTGTGTGTAGCCTAGGCAATCATCTATTTTTGTACATTTATAGTATATTTGATCGCTTTATTCATAAATTGGTCTAGAATTTTAACAAGACGACATGGCATATGTATCTGAAATTCTGAATTAGTCAGAAGATTTGACACATTAGAAAATATGGGAGAGTTTTGACCCCGAGAAAAACAAAATAGATGGGTGAATATCTTTTGTTCTCATAAAATTTATGAGCGAGTTATATAATTCTACTAGCTTTATTTGATAATGTACGGGAAATATTTGCATTTCGCGAGCATGCAGTTTTAGTAACTCATCACTTATATATGTGGTTTCATTAACCACATATATCATGATATCATGATTATTTTTTTTATGATTCCTTCAGTTTGTAGTGGTGTGTGTCAAACAGATGTTTCAAATTTAATATCGAACATTCGGATTCTAAACGAAAATTTAACAAGTGGCATGTGTTTCGGGTCGATAAGAATGATTTGCATCGAGACAAACGAGAAAACCATGATGAGCCTATGCATTAAGTGCCGTTGGTTAATTAGAGGTTCGCAATGTGCATAAACCAATAGACATATGTATAAAACTGAACAAATACACATATCTAAAGGGTGTAAAGAATAGTAAATCCTCAGGTGGGATATTCAAAGAGAGGACATTGAAACGTATATATAGACTATACAAAAATGGTAGTATGACTTAGTGGAGAGTGTTTTTAATTAGAGCATGCTCTAGATTCCTGAGATAATAATTACACATTGTTGTTTATATAAGGGAATGGAATATGACACAGATTTTTATTTACGGCTTAATATGAAAAAACAAGATAAAAATATGAAGAAGAAGAGAAAAGGGGAAATGGTGGCAGAGAATGGAGAGAGGTTAGGAGGCAAAGCAAATGGGGAGCTTTGATGATGTTGATGCACGCCGTCAGCTTTTCTTCACGCCTGCTCCCACTCACTCACACCTATAAACATTCTCTCTCTCTTTCCTCTCCTCTCTGTTTTATAAATTATTATTACACGTCTCTATGTAAATGCTATAACATGTGTGTATATAGTATGTATATACCAATAAATCTTATAGGTATTACGGTATATACCAAGAAATCTTACACTGTAATACTTTCTTATACAAAATGTTTCCTCAAATAATATTCAAATGGTGGTTATTTACTTAGTTATAGTGTTTTCTGGTCTTTTGAAAACTGTTATACTTGATGTAAATTCGTTCCGTGGATTGATGTCAAGAACTCAGACTACAATAGTACTTTTTTACTACAATATTACCATGTACTATACTAGCGAGTATGTAGATATAACATAACAAAAGAGTAATAAAATATTGATATCTTATTACATATTGTTGATTGTTATCACTACTTAGTCGCGGATTGTCTAATTTTTTTTAGAAAAAAAATTTGGGTTGATTGGTTGGATTTGATATTATAAGTATGAGTCAATGAGACTTTTATTTTCAACCTTTTCTGGTCTGCTGATTTAAAATGTACGAAGAGTATTCTTATTTTTATTTTACACCACTTAGGATGGTACTTGAACAACTTTGGTTTCACGTATTTGGCCTATTTATAATCAAACAGCGTAATATATACGGCTTTTTGGGAAAACTGCATAACATGCATGTCGTTTTTCATTTTTCTAGGTGTCCAAAATAACATATTCATATATATGCGTTATGAACGATCCACGCAATTACAATATTGGATGAGAGACAGACATAAGGATGTACTAAAATGTAGAAGAAGAAATAGAAGGGAAGGTTACTTGGGTGGATCGATGTGAAAAGGAAAAAGCAAAACCCACTAAGCCATTACATGATATCGACCTTCTTATCTTTTTCTTCTTTATTTTGTAACTTTTTTAAATCACATTTCTTTCGTCGGTACCTTTTATAACTTAATGAAACCTCCAAACTATCTAACTAATCCATTCCCATGAAAATAAAGGATTTATATAAGCTATGTGACAAGATTGGGGAAGTGGTAAATCTCCACTAAAAATAACTACACATTTTTGTAAAAAAATACAAAACCAGTAGGATCATTATGTCAAGAATCGAGAATGTTAATAAAAAGAAAAACATTCTTGATTAGACAAAAAGAGAGAACGAATATTGTTTTAAAATAACCAGTCTCTCCTCTCTCTAATTATGTTTTCACTAAACCCAATTAGGTTCAAACATTCTATTAAGTCCAAAGAATAAACATGGGACAACAATTCGATACAGAAATATCATCTTTTCATGCTCCATTCTATCTTTAAATTACTAATTATAAAACTCATAAAACCACCAAACCCATTCTCTACAACTCATCTTCTTCAAAGATTCACCCACTCCCACTGAGAAAAAAGTAAAAAAAATATATATACGTGCACCAAACAACACATGATGCTGATGCAATATACACAGCAAAGTATTAAATCTTAGATATTGTGGGTCTCCCATCTCTCGTCTCTGTCCTCTATTCATTTTCTTATTCCATATTAAAGAAAAAAAGATGGATACTCTCTTTAGACTAGTCAGTCTCCAACAACAACAACAATCCGATAGTATCATTACAAATCAGTCTTCGTTAAGCAGAACCTCTACCACCACTACTGGCTCTCCACAAACTGCTTATCACTACAATCACAACAACTTCCCAACAAACGACGTCGTCGAAGAATGCTTCAACTTTTTCATGGATGAAGAAGACCTTTCCTCTTCTTCCTCTCATCACAACCATCACCATCCTACTAGCAGCTATTACTCTCCTTTCACTACTCCCACCCAAATACCATCCCGCCGCATCATCAACCCCTCCTTCCACCGCAGCCGCAGCCTTGGCCTCGCCGTACTCTTCCTCCGGCCACCACAATGACCCTTCCGCTTTCTCCATCCCTCAGACTCCTCCTTCTTTCGACTTTTCATCCAATGCCAAGTGGGCTGACTCCATCCTCCTCGAATCCGCACGTGCCTTCTCCGACAAAGACACCACACGTGCGCAGCAAATCCTATGGACGCTCAACGAGCTCTCTTCTCCCTACGGAGACACCGAGCAGAAACTGGCTTATTACTTCCTCCAAGCTCTCTTCAACCGCATGACCGGCTCAGGCGAACGCTGCTACCGAACCATGGTAACCGCAGCAGCCACAGAGAAAGCTTGCTCCTTCGAGTCAACGCGAAAGACCGTGCTCAAGTTCCAAGAAGTTAGCCCGTGGGCCACGTTTGGACACGTGGCGGCCAACGGAGCTATCTTGGAAGCAGTTGACGGAGAAGCAAAGATCCACATCGTTGACATAAGCTCAACGTTCTGCACTCAATGGCCGACTCTTCTAGAAGCTTTAGCCACGAGATCAGACGACACGCCACACCTAAGACTAACCACTGTCGTAGTCGCTAATAAACACGTCAACGACCAAACCGCAACGCATCGTATGATGAAAGAGATAGGAAACCGCATGGAGAAGTTCGCTAGGCTCATGGGAGTCCCTTTTAAATTCAACATTATTCATCACGTGGGAGATTTATCCGAGTTTGATCTCAACGAGCTCGATCTTAAAGCGGACGAGGTCTTGGCAGTGAACTGCGTAAGCGCCATGCATGGGATCACGCCACGTGGAAACCCTAGAGACGCTGTGATATCTAACTTCCGAAGGTTAAGGCCTAGGATTGTGACCATAGTGGAAGAAGAAGCTGATCTAGTGGGCGAGGAAGAAGGGTTCGATGATGAGTTTTTGAGATCTTTTGGAGAATGTTTACGTTGGTTTAGGGTTTGTTTTGAGTCGTTGGAAGAGAGTTTCACGAGGACGAGCAACGAGAGGTTGATGCTAGAGCGTGTGGCGGGACGTGCTATCGTCGACTTGGTGGCTTGTGAGCATTCGGATTCGACGGAGAGGAGAGAGACGGCGAGGAAGTGGTCGAGGAGGATGAGGAACGGAGGGTTTGGAGCCGTGGGGTATAGTGATGAGGTTGCTGATGACGTCAGAGCTTTGTTGAGGAGATATAAAGAAGGTGTGTGGTCGATGGTACAGTGCTCGGATGCCACGGGAATATTCCTTTGCTGGAGGGATCAGCCGGTGGTTTGGGCCAGTGCGTGGCGGCCAGCGTAATAGGGTTGGTCGAGATGGTTTCACACTTGTGGTTTAATATGGGTTTTGGGATTGAGAGTTACTATATGATGATAATGCGTTCATAATTTGAAATTTGCTTTTGAATAGGACTGATTAAATCATAATATTGAGGAGGAGATTTGTCAAGGTTCATAAATTCGTGATATTTATTTTGTTTTTAATATTTTCTTTTAAATGTTGTGATTAGTTTGATTCATGCGAAAGAATATGGTTTATTTTCCTTTATAATGAAAGTCTTTTTCATATACAGGAAGTTCTTAAGTACTACTATATCGTGTGATTTTATTTTTAATTAAACTAAGTGACCATTTGATATGAGTTAGTTACTGTTACATTGAATGATCAATTAACTGGAATTGATAGTGGATAAAAATATAAAAAGACTAAAAGGTCTTCAGATTCAACTAGAGGTTTTACAAGTTGTGGTACGTAGTTATATATTCCATGTTTCTATCACGTAAAGGCTTTGTCTCTAAAGAGAGGTTGTTCACTACTTCACTTCATCTGGTTCTTGTATACATATATAGAATCTCAGGACAGCTAGTTTGGTCGAGGAGGAATCTCTTCGTTGGAATCTCGAGAATGCAGCTCTATAGTGCCCTGCACTCTTCTGAAGATGGATTAACGTATTTTTTGATCATTTATAAACAAACTTAGAGCATTATAATTTCGATGGTATCTAGTTTGAAACATTAATATTTTTAACTGCTTTTACAGTTCTTCCGGTTCACATTCTGAGGCGTGGTTTGTAAACCAAAGACAAAAAAAAAATCAACGTTTCTTACACGACGGTTAATCACTTACAAAATGATAGCTTATTCACTTGTGGCTCTTGTGAAGTGTATACCATTTATTTATATTGGCTTTTTAATAATGCATCATCTTTCACCTTTAGCTTTATAAAAAGATAAAGGGACCAGTCTTTTATTTGATTCACACATATACATCTATACATATATTATGTCTTCAGTGGATTACACATGCATATACCTAAATGTTTATGGCCCCCCTTACCCTCATCATGTTTTTATTTAGAAAACAGCCCATAAAAAGCGAACAGTTGAAATAAATAGTTAATCCATTGATACCATCAGTTACATATTTAGTTTTTGAATCCGAGAAAGAAAATAAATTATGAAAAAGTAGTGGGAACTGCTTTTGAGATATGTGGCTAGTTTCACTACAACTCTCTTTCTCCCTGCATCTTTTGATGTGGCTTTTGCCTCCCCCATGTTAATATTGGTAGATCTTTTAGCTTCGCTTTTTAAGCTAATCTTTTTTTCAAAAACCTAGCTTCTTTTGGTCTGTTTTCGTGTTTATAAAGTCATGCAGAAAGCAAATCAATACAATAAAAATCTACTAGTTGGCCCATTTTTGCTTTAACTAGAATCAAAACCTTGTTAGGTCCCTTTATACCACGACTTGACCATAAGACACATCTAACTAAAAATGCCTAAATTCATAGGGAATATCTCAACTAATTCCATAATGTAAAAGGTTATAAAAATTTATACGGTCCTTTTAAACCCTTTTCATGATGAATCGAGTGTTGTTAAACGCAGAAGCCCTTATTTATGTATAGAGAAAGAAAGGAAACAACACATTTGTATTGTATAACTAAGAGAAATGAGCTTTGGAAAAATCATATAAAGAAGTAGGTTTACAAGAGCACCTTTAACGCAGGGTTCTAAACACAATATCTAACAATGGATTAAATGAAAAATACAAGAAAAAGTTGAGAGAGAATGTTGAAAAATTCTAAAACCACACAAGAACCAGTATATAAACTTTTTGGACAACTGTTATATTACTAGTGGTTTATATTTTCTATTCAGATATGTGATTTAATTTTTTTACAAAATAGTAACATTTTAATACCTTTTGTAATATCCAAACCGATGGACATGCTCTTAAGTTTTTGTGACAAAAACGATTCAAACGAAATTTTCAGTCTCATGCTTCTTGAAACCATATTCTGGTGGTATTCGTCATCACATTATCATGACTCTTGGTCTACAAAAACCTTGGTCTACAAAAACAAAAATCACATATGACTCAATGCAAAGATGCACGAACTTCTGAAGTATCTACAATATTTATTATTTTCTTCATAGATTTGCAATAGTTTTCTTATCACTTACTGTACTGATGATCTTAATAAATCGATCATATCTTCAAATGGGTTCGGTTTGGTCTGCTGCGGTCTTATTAGTGGAAGTTGTTTTTATATATGGGCTTCTTTAAATGGGCCACATACTCAGCCCATGCGATTTTAACGAACAAATGAAAATGAAATCACACGGGACGAACAGAAAACCCTAAGCGAAAAACCCCACTCACCGGCGAAGATGCGATCTCCGATCTCCGGTCTCTTCTCGAGATCCATCAGCTTCCTCCACCGCACCCCACCTCTAACCGCCGCCACTCGCCACCTATCCGCCGTCGCTTCCCCCGAAGCCAGAACGAAGAACCTCGAGCGGATCGCCGACGACTTGCTCAACCTCAACAGGATCGAGCTCTACGATTACTCGATCCTCTTCAGCCACAAACTCGGCCTCAACCGCTACGGATCCGCCGTTTCCTCCCCCGCCGGAGATCTCCCAAACGCATCCGCCTCCGCCGAGACCAAAACCGCGGAGAAAACGGCTTTCGATGTGAAGCTGGAGAAATTCGATGCGGCTTCGAAGATCAAGGTCATCAAGGAGATCAGGGCGTTCACGGAGCTAGGGTTGAAAGAAGCCAAAGATCTCGTTGAGAAAGCTCCTGTTATTGTTAAAACAGGTCTCAGTAAAGAAGAAGCTGAGAAGATCATGGAGAAGCTCAAAGCCGTTGGTGCTACTGTTGCTTTGGAATAGAAATTAAAAAAGTTTGATTGATTGCAAAATGTTTTTTTTTTTGGTTTTTAAACAATAATAATGAACGCTGTTGTTGTTGTTGTTGTTATATTGAGATGCCACTCTTATCAGGGAGTAGCTTCTTCATGTAGTACTTTGATTTTCTTGAGAGGTTGATTCTTTGCCTTCTAGTCTCTGGTATCACCTCTATTGAACATTCTTGGAACCCTCGTCTCACGAACCAGTCTGCTGTACGCGTTGTGAGTAGGAACAGCGTGTGCAGCCCGAGAGAGGAAGCTTTCTTCTCTATGTAATCTACATAAACAGACTGTGTCATTGATGTTTTTACTAGTGTTTGGTTTAGTTTAGTTTACCTAGCAGTTTATCGCCTTGGCCTTGACCGCGGCAGTCTGATGCAACTGCGATGGCTGCAACTTCTCCGCATTTGTCTTGGAAGAATGGGAACAGAGCTGCACAAGCGATGATCTGGCCTTCTCTTTCTACAACCACGAAGGACTCCAAAGCTTGGAGTAGCTGCACATCAAATTATCAACTCTTTAATACAACGAGATGTGGGGGGGAGATAGGTAAGGCTTTTAAGACAGACCTCCTCATCGGTTCTGCGGACCAAGATCCCAGCTTCCTCCAAAGGTTTGATGATATGTCTGATTCCTGCAAGATCATCCACTTTGGCATCTCGTGTTCCTTCGTATACATCACTGTGGTGCGGCAATAATACAGCATTGTAAGAGGAATAAACCGGGGCTCAAGACCAAGATAATAAAAAGTATACCTAGCAACCATAGTCCCCATTCCATCTCGTTTGAAAAGCTCCAACAATAGAACTCCAGTTATAGTACCATCTAACAAGTGCACTCTTTTGACTCCACCCTGAAGCAAAAACAAAAGGTTCAGTTCAAATGGTGTTGCCACCAGTGAATATGAAGACCAAGGTGTTTCATTTAATTCTCTCACTCTGCAGACAAACGCAGCAGCAGCCAGTTCGGAAAGATAACCGTTTTGGCGGCTTAGTCTCTCCTCACCACCAATAGCAAAACCTTGCTCACCACTGCCATTGTCAAACCCAACACCGTTTTGAAAGATGGGAGTGTGGTTTCCGTTTCCCCAAAAAAACGCGCCTCTCTCGTTACCAGGAGGAGAAGTAACCTTATCGATGCTTCTTCCATCACCTACAGCCTTAACGTAATTAGCAGCAATGTCGCTCTGTTGTGCACGTTTTCTCACTAACGTATCTGCTTCTTTGAGTGTCAAGAAACGAATAAGATGTCCACCCTCATCAAGAATTGGACCGTCCATTATGCAAATGAGCTTGTCTGCTCCTATAGCTAATGCACAAGCTGTAGCAACCTCATAGGTACTGCACAAGTAAAGGATGTGTGTGTGTCATTTATATTACATAATGAAAACATGTAGAGAGAGAGAGAGAGAGAGAGCATACTTGCAGTTTAAGACTTCTCCGGAGCTAGAGTGTCCCAAGTTCCTCAACAGGACTACAGAACCACCGTCAAGCCTCTCACAAATGCGGTCTACATCTATCTTCTTCACTTCACCAGTCGCTCCAAAATCAACACCATCAACAACACCTCTCCTCTGCACCAACATCAACAAACCAGTGATGAGATGAGACTGAAGGAGTTGCAAATAAGTGTGTACAAAGAAGAACTCACTTTAGCTGCAAAGAAGTTGCCGGTATCAACCCTGACACCAATATCATGTAAACGACTACTGTCACCATGCCTACGGATATTGCAAATGGAAGGTCCAGGAGATAGTTTAGCCTCGAGCATCACTGAGATAGCTCCTGCAGCTTCCGTGGCAGCTTGCAACGATGCTTCATCCGTTACTCTGTAACGTCCCACATATGTAGCCTCGCGTCCTGCAAAAATATTTATTTAAAATATTTATTTACTCTGTAACATCCTAAGCCACTAGAGGGAGGCAAATGTTTTATTCATATCTGACCTCTCTCAGACAGAAGCTGGTCGATTTGAACTTGAGTTCCAGGAACCAGAACGAATCTTATCCCAAGATGATGAAGAAACGCTATGTCCTGTAAAATCAAATTTACTTAAAATAAACGTTTGAGAACTGTAAACCACATTTCATTGCAAAAAAGGATAACCTTCAAAATGGGATCACAGTAAGGGCCGGTAAGTATGTCGCCGGAGATAACGACGACGAAAGTGCAGCCGCCGTGGGCCCAGAGATAAGGCCAAGCTTCGCGGAACCAACGCACGAACTCTTTGTCGTCCACCTGATGCTCAGCCTCCTCCACATCGCCGCCTGCACTCGCCGCGTAGCTGTTGTTGTACATATTGCAATTCACCGCCAGAGAACCAACCGGCTTAAACCGCGGAGAGGTAAACCGGAGTTCACCAGGCCTCAGAGATGAAAGATCCTTTCTTGTTTGGCGAAATTGGGATGGAACATAGCAGTTCGAAGAACCCAATAATGCTCCCCGCTGCATTATCTTCAGAAGAATTCAACTAAATTTCACAAAAAAAAAAAAATGAATTAAACCGACGGAGACGGCGGTCTATCGTCGGAGAAGGCGGCGGTTATTGCAGTTGTGGGACCCACCGTGAGTAGGGTTTTATTTATCTAATGCTAATTCAACTCTTTTCTTCTTCTTCTTCTGCTTCACTGCCGAACACTAAATGTCTCTGGTCGTGAGAGCTTAAGGTGTCAGTCACCACGTGGAGTCAAAGCTGTTCGATTACGATTAACCGGTTCGGTCCTTCACTCCAAAACTACCAATCGTGACTACACAAACACAATTGATTCGAAGGTGGGTTTTTTTCCTTCTGTTCATACAAGTCATAGAATCACCAAGTTGGGTTTTAAGAAGCGTTCTGGAATCCTTTACTAGCCCAACCACATCTAAAGAGCCACCAAAGTGGGCTTTTAAGGGATATAAGATATTGCATAAAGCCCCTCAAACTATTTATTTTATGTAGGAGACCAACCTCGATCTATAAAGTTTCCATAAACGGCAAAGTTCTGGTGGAATGCGGACAACCATGTCAATAAAATCCACTGGATCGCTTGGGATACGATGTGTCTGCCAAAAGAGCTAGGAAGGTTAGGTTTTAAGGACCTGAAATATTTCAATCAAGCCTTGTTGGCCAAGTAAGGATGGAAACTAGTCAATCAACCGGACTCCCTGGTTGCCAAGCTTTTGAAGAGCAGATATTATCCAAACTCATCTTTCTCAGAAGCGGTGATGGGAGCTAGGCCATCCTTTGTCTGGAGAAGCGTGTTATATGGCAGAGAATTGCTAGAAAAAAGATTAAAATGGAAGGTAGGAGATGGTAGAAAGACCAGAGTTTGGATTGATAAATGGGTGTCCGATCCAGAGTTGGGGATGAGAGCGCCATGGATAAAAAATGCAACCTTTGATGTCAATTTACTTGTCAGTGAGTTGATAGATGTCAATACTCGAACATGGGATCGAGATGTGCTTCAGGAACTCTTTGTGCCAGCGGATGTTGAGTTGATTCTGGCCAATCCTCCATCGATCATGAGAGAGGACTCCTATCTTTGGAAGTATAATCGAAGTGGCAACTTGACTGTCAAATCTGCATATTGGCTTGCAAGAGACAGGAAGATTAAAGCAGAGCAACCAACGGTCTTAAGTTTGCCATCAACGAACCCTGTCAAAGAAAAGATATGGTTGCTGCCAATAGCTCCTAAGATACGCACATTCTTATGGAAGAGTCTGAGTGATGCGATCCTAGTGGCCGACTTGATCATCAAAAGAGGGATGAAGATAGATGAAAGATGTCAGCTTTGTGGACTTAGTGGAGAATCGATCCTTCATGCGCTGTTTGAATGTGATCCTGCAAGATAAGCCTGGGCTTTAGCTGACATCCCTCAACCGGAATGGGGATTTCAAAATGGCGGGTTATTTTCAAATATCAATTACCTGTTGCAGGTTCGATCTTTACAAGGGGCAGAAGCAGAGAATCACAGAGCTTGGCCATGGATAGTGTGGTTCATTTAGAAGAGTAGAAACGACTTCTTGTTCAATGGGATTCGATGTGAACCACAGGAAATAATTCATAAGGCCAGACATGAGGCGGGAGAATGGTCCCTAGCTCAACTTGTGGAAGAAGAAATGTCAAATGAGAAGGAAATCATGGCGACCAAGGAAAAACGGAAATGGGAACCTCCAAAGCAAGGGTGGCTTATTTGTAACGTTGCGTTTGAGCTAGACAAAGGCTCAAAGACTTTAGGAGTTGCTTGGGTGGTTCGAGATTTCAGGGGAGTGGTAATGACTCATAGTAGGAGAGCCTTCTCGAACATTGGTTCGCTGGAGGAGGCTAGATACTCCACGCTAT
The DNA here is from genome assembly GCF_000801105.2 of Raphanus sativus. Taxonomy (NCBI): domain Eukaryota; kingdom Viridiplantae; phylum Streptophyta; class Magnoliopsida; order Brassicales; family Brassicaceae; genus Raphanus; species Raphanus sativus. Next base: position 67,717 of record NW_026615380.1, on the reverse strand, counting down.
TATGGGTCGCCGAGAGCATGTCAAGCTTGCACTATTCTAAAATTACTTTTGTAGGTGATTTTAAGGAAATATTTTTGGCATTGCAAAAACCCCATCGATGGCCGGCTTTGGACTATCATGTGAGGGAGCTAAAAAGAATCCTGAATGGTGTAGAGGAGTACCAACTGAGATATGTATCGAAAGAGGAGAATAGAGGTGCTGCACTCATTGCTCAAAGTATGATAAGACAAAGAAGACTTCGGTCTTATGTTGCAACTGGCCATCCTAGCTGGTTGTTTGAACTCTTTGTTAATGAGAGCCGAGGCCTCTGACATCCTCTTTTGTATCTGGTCGTGTTTGTGGACTATGGTTTAGCGGTTGGGTTTTGTTACCAGAAGGTGAGAGAGTTGGTTTGATTGGAGAGAGCTCTGTTTTGCTCTGTTTATGTTATTATTTGTATCTCAAACTTTATTATAAATGAAGTTCAGAAGGAAAAAAAAAAAAAAGAAACCATAAACGACCTTCAATTTAATTTATAATATGTTTTTTTTTTAAATTATAAAATGTTGTTGTCCATTTAACTTATAATATGTTCTATTGTTTTTTGGCAGGAAAATTAGCATGTCACATATGATAAAGTTGATAAACAGTGTAAAATTACAATCGCCACAATCTTTTTTTAAGTTGGGATTACGTACCGACATAAAATTACAAAGGTGGGATAATAACAAGCCAGAGAACGAATATCTCCCTTTTTATCCGAATCAATGTAAGAAATAGTAATATTCCCACGAGACACCCAAAGATACTCCTTCACGGTAGATATTTCATTACCTGCTACGTCTCTTTCATATATATATGCCATCATACATAGAAGACAACTCACTATTTATGTTGCGAGGAAATCATGATTTTCATTTTTTCCTCAAAAATCTCAAGAACGCATGCGTGATTGATTGTATAAGACTTATGAGTATACCATTTTCAGTATCAGTCGCCAAACGCTAAAATGGCCGAGGTCGTGAATGTTCCATTAAGTTTCACCTTATTTCGTGGGGACTTTTACGATTCTTTGTTAATCGAATATGATATTTTCCATATTCCTCAAGGACAACAAAACGCCATAAATGGCTTTGAAATTTAATCCTTCGCCCAAACGAAAATAAAGAACAAAATAAGGGCCTGAATTTGGGAATATATAACAAAATTGTGGTCTTAATTTGGGAGTATATAAAAAAAAATTTGAGAAAGAGAATATAGGATATTAAATTGATGTTATTAAGAACCATTTATAAAGGTTTTTACCAAATAAAGTAAATGTAAATAAACAGAATGAAAATAAATAAATTAGAAATAAATAATTTTTAACAAACAAAAATATGTTCCTTAATTTATTAATATACCAAATGCTAGCAAAAAAATACATGTATTAATAGTTTTATAAACAATTGTTTACTTTCTTGTTATTCACTTTTAAAAAAAATCTGATTTTTTTTTCATTATAATTATTTATTTAATCCATATTGGTTATTCCAGTTATAGCCAAGATAGCTATAAATGGCATCAGAACCTACCCTGTAGTTCATACCAAAACAGAATCTGAATCTCTCTCTCCCTCTCTCCTGTTTTTGACAAACAGAGCCTTTCGAGATCTATTTGCTTTGACTTTCATTCTCTATCTTGCTTGCATGGTTTAAAGATTTTTCTCGTCATTCGAAATCGAGGTAAAGTGTTCTTGCCGAATCTCTTCTTTCCTCACTAAATCTAATAAGAACGTTTCATAATACTCTGTTTTTTTGTGTAAAGCATAATACTCTGTTTTCATTATTGTTTATCTCTCGATGTTAGTTTGAGATCCCAAGAACACCCTTCTGGATTTGAATAATTTGTTCTTATTTTCCTCGTAAATTCAGGTAAAGTTTCTCAAAACCCTTTGTAGATTTAAGCTTAATTAAAACAAAAGTACAATGCTTGCTGTAATGAAAGTAGCTGAATCTACACGTTCTCTGCTTCCCATTTATTCGGAGAATTTTCTTTGTCCACAAAAAAAAAAAATCAAGATTTAACATAAATGTCTAAACTTTATTTCCGGATCGTGATTTAGATCTGTCTGATTTAAATGACCTTAAAGTTTGATTCACTTGGTCTCTAAAATAGAGAGGATGGGTGGTGACGCAGAGATCAAGCAACAATTAAAACCTAAATATCTTCCATCCGAAACAATAGAGAAGAAGCAACGCAATGTGAAAGGGAAGAGATTATGGCAGAAAGTGAAATATCAGTTGGTGGAGTATCACGCATTGCCTGCTTATCTGAGAGACAACGAGTACATCATTGGTCATTACAGATCCGAATGGCCTATCAAACAAATCCTTCTCAGCATCTTTACTATCCACAACGAGACCTTGAATGTTTGGACGTAAGTAATCAAATCCAATCAAAGCTTTCTTGATTTTTCCCTTTCTTAAGATCCAAGAAACATTGAATCTGTACGTGTGTGCATGGGATATGCAGGCACTTGATTGGTTTTTTCCTGTTTCTTGCGCTTACTATATACACAGCTACCAAAGTACCAAGCGTTGTGGATCTTCACTCACTTCAACACCGTTTACCTGATATCTTGAGGAAGACAGATCTTCACAAACTTCACACTGACCTCATGTCTCGCCTTCCTTCTAGTCCTTCTAAGTGGCATGTCATGGAGCTTCTCTATAACTGTCTGCCTGAAAGATTCTCTCATGGCAACTACACCGACATGTGTGTTCTTGTAAGAAGAAAAACACTCTTATCTTTGCTTATTAGGGTTTCAAACATGTTACGTAGTTCATATTGTTAAAGTAGATGAACTTCCAACCTAAAACTAATATAAGATAAATATATTGACTTATTTATTGTTATTATTATTTTTTTTTTCTTACATATTTATCTTATATATTATTTAGGTTCCTTTCCTATATTTTCAATTGTAGATGTTGGAGACTTTGTCTCTAATAATATCTTTCTCTTTGTGTTGAAGCACTCGGTGAAGGAAGATCTTGCAAACATGATAGCTCCTTTAATCTTCAGACCAATCACCAGATGGCCATTCTATGCATTTCTAGGCGGTGCAATGTTCTGTCTACTAGCAAGCAGCACGTGCCACCTCCTCTCGTGTCACTCAGAGCGAGTCGCTTACATAATGCTTAGGCTTGACTACGCAGGAATCGCAGCTCTAATCGCTACTTCCTTCTACCCTCCTGTCTACTACTCCTTCATGTGTGATCCTTTCTTCTGCAACCTCTACTTAGGTTTCATTACAATCTTAGGAATTGCCACCGTGCTTGTCTCTTTAGTACCGGTCTTCCAAACACCAGAGTTTCGTGTTGTGAGGGCCTCTCTATTCTTTGGAATGGGATTCTCTGGAGCAGCTCCCATCCTACACAAGCTGATCATCTTTTGGGACCAGCCTGAAGCGCTTCACACTACATGTTATGAGGTTTTGATGGGTTTGCTTTACGGGCTAGGAGCTTTGGTTTATGTGACTAGGATACCTGAGAGATGGATGCCTGGTAAATTTGATATAGCTGGACATAGCCATCAGTTGTTTCATGTTCTGGTGGTTGCTGGTGCCTTCACACATTATAGAGCAGGGCTTGTGTATCTCAAATGGAGAGATATTGAAGGATGTTGAATATTAAGATGGATATTTGAATCTTATTTTTTTGTAGCTTTGCCAAAAAGTTGGATTGTGTAAAAGTCTATGTGTAAGCAAATGTTTCTCTTATTTATATTCACAACGAGTACTGAACAGACAAAATCCAAAACATCCTCTCTTAACCTAATAAAACCAAATGGTACTATGTATCCAACTCTTTCCTTGGTTTCCAAGCTTCTTTGCTCAATGATTCAAGGAATCATTGAGCATATTCCTAAACCTAACCGCAGATGGTTCGCTCCATGCTTTACCATATATATAGTACTACCTCCACTAGGAACTAGGAAGGCAGAGAAGAAGTCGGTGAGTGGCAATGTTTTGGTCTCAGTCGCAACTCTATATTCTCCTTTTGTGAGTTTTTGGGTTATAATATCTACAAGATTGGTGGATACAACAATGCTTTTGCCCTCTTCTAGGGTGACCAAAACAACAATGGTTTTCTTGGATTATCGGTCTTACACAGGACCCGGGTATCCCTCTTATGATCGTTCATGATGGGAAATATATGTGCCTCTGTTTTCAAGTGTATAATAGAGATTATATAATGATGATGGACCATTACGATAGAAAATAGAAAACTATCATATAAGAAATTAAATGTTAGAAATTGGACAATTGGAAAAAAAAAATAGAAAACTTACAAAAGTGTGAGTGCTTGACATTATGAAAACTTTCAAGGACTACCGTTTAACAAAAGTATGGTATTTTTTTGAGTGCCTTTAATAATTAAGATTACAATAGCTTCAACTTTTCATTAATAATAAGTAATTGTTCTACATGTATCTGTGTTAAAACCTAAACGGGCGACTTTTTTTCCTCTCCCTCTTCCTCTCCCTCTTTCTGTCTTTCATTCATAGGTTTCTTTAACTGCTCTGTCGACATGGGTTTGTCTTTCATCCATCATCCGAAGAGGATGAAGAGAAGAATACCGCAGAAGATGGAGATTCCTAATGATGTGGTGATGGAGGAGATCCTTGCGAGATTGCCGGCAAAATCTCTGATGAGATTCAAGTGTGTCTCAAAGCTTTGGTCATCGCTTATCAGCTCAAGATATTTTTGTAACCGTTTTCTCACAGTTCCAACCCGACCTCGTCCTCGGATTTACATGTGTTTGCAGGATAACAATGACTTCAGAAACAATGTAACACTATCATTGGCTCCAGACACTACTAATCCTAATTGCTTTGTGGTTGACCACAATCTGACCAGCCCTCGGGTGGGAGGCTACGTTTTACAAAATCTTCGTGGCTTCATGTGCTACCCTTTTTTTAGAAAGCCGACGTTCTACAACCCTGCCACCCGACAACTAGTCACCATACCTGCCGCCTTCAAATCCCAAAACATCATACCAGCTCCTCCAGAAGAAGAAGCCTTCAAATCATACAATTACTATTTTGGATATGACTCAGTTATCGACCAGTACTATGTGCTCTGGTCAACTGGTGTCTACGTGAAACATTTGGGAGAGACAAAGTCAGAGCATCTGGTCTTTGTCCTAAAAGCTGGAGGAGAAGGTTCCTGGAAAAAGGCGTATCCAACTTCACCAGACTATCTTCCTCACATTCCGGCCAAAAGAGGAATGTGTATTGATGGGGTTATATATTACATGGGTTGGACTGGTACGTATAGTTTAGGGCTTGTGAGCTTCCACATTAGATCCGGAGACTTCAAAATGATCCAAGTACCTGGTAGGGACGGAGATGAGGTGTTTCTAAGGACGATGAAGAATGTGAGTCTTATAGAGTATGGTGGCAAAGTAACTATCATTGACCTAACCAATCTTAGGGAAAAGGGTATGCTGGATTTATGGGCTGTGGAAGATGCTGGGAACAAGAAGAGTTTTACAAGGAAAACTATGGTTTTGCAGTCTTCTCAGCTACCTTTGGTTATTAATAACAAAACTATATACACCATGAAAGGTACAACTGACAATAACAAGGTTTTCTTTATACCAGAGGATATGTTTTCTCCCTTTCACATTCTCTGTTATGACCTTCGAAGCAATGATATGACAAAGATCGAAATAAAAGGAATACCGGACCACTGGTTTAATATTGATAGATCGACCATTAACGTGATGTTGATGGATCAGAGTGAGGATCTCGTGTCCTTGGAGACTTGAATTAGTTGTTATACTTTTACCTCTCTAATGCGTTTTTTTTTGTTTTCTTTTGTGTGTTAGATTAAAAACACTTATGTTATTATTAACAGCTGGTTTTATAATATGATATTTTTATAGAGTTTAATCGTGTGTTCTTGTATTGGTATCAATTAAGCACGCATTCTCGTTCGCGTTGTTGTTAGTTAAAGATGGTCTTTTAAAACCGTACGTACGTATAATTGCCTTTCTTGTTATGATGTGGTATCCATAGTATTACTTCTTATACTTGTTTTGGCTTCATAGTATTACTAGTTTTCCCGCCAAAACAGAGAAATCGGATTTTTCCGTCAAAACCGAGAAATCTAGTTTTCTCGCCAAAATCGGAAAATCGAATTTTCCGCTAAAACCGTAAAATCGCCAAAACCGTAAAATCAAGTTTTCTTGCCAAAACTGAGAAATCGGGTTTTCCCGCCAAAACCGGAAAATCGGGTTTTTTCCGCCAAAACCGGAAAATCGGGTTTTCCCGCCAAAACCGTAAAATCGGTTTATCCCGCCAAAACCATAAAATCGGGGTTTCCCGCCAAAACCGAAAAATCGGGTTTTCCCGCCAAAACCGTAAAATCGGGTTTTCCCGCCAAAACCGTAAAATCAGGTTTTCCCGCCAAAACCATAAAATCGGGTTTTCCGGCCAAAACCGCAAAATCGATTTTCCCGTCAAAACTGCAAAATCGAGTTTTCCTACCAAAACCACAAAATCGGGATTTCCCGCCATAACCAGAAAATCAGGTTTTCCCGCCAAAATCGTAAAATCGAATTTTTCCGTTAAAACCGCAAAATCAAGTTTTCTTGCCAAAACCAAAATTGTTGTATTTATGGATTATTTTAATTTTATGAACTTGTATATATAATTATAGGCTTATAAATTATAAGCTTATAAATTAAAATCTAAAGTTTTCTTATATGGTCTATTATGGACTTTATGGCAGCCCATAAAAATATGGGTTTTAGTGGATATGGTTTTTAATGGACATGGTTCTAATGGACATAGTCACTCTTTGTCCACAAACAATAAATGGACAAATGGATACGGGTTAATGGACGTGGACTCGCCCAGTTTACAGCTATAGCTTCACCTTTGCATTTGAAAGTAATTACGATGGGTTAACCACGTTAAATCTTTGTGTTAATCTTTCTTGTTCATTTATCTGTTAATCTGTATCTTTTCACATCCGTCACAACTGACATTTTGTCTATTTATGTAAACGTTGTCATGAAAAATTACCCAGGTGTTTTTTAGACTTATTGTTGACTCTGACAAACGTTGTTATATGGTTAGCTTTGGCAAAATAATGTGGCAATATTTTACCAAAAAATAATAAACGTGACAACATGTACAATTTCTTGAGATCAAATATATAATACGAAACAAAACGACGAAAAGAGTACAAGGAGAATGTATGTTTTCAGATAAAGAACAATGATTAAATAAATATCTGTTTAATAAAAAAGGTTAAATAAATATCTTATTTTTTTATATTTGCAATGACGTTGCTACACTCGTCCACTGCGAAATGAGGTATGACGTATGAGCTAGCATGTCGATCTTTTCATATATTCGATTTTATGGTTGTTTACTGAATGTTTCCAATATCGTCTTTATATTCATTCAGCTTTATATTTTATATATTCACTAGGGTCGATCCGTCCTCCGGACGGGATATAGTTTTCAAAATAATTTTAATAGTTGAATATATGTTTAATAAACAGTGTTTGAATTATTTTCTATATTTTTTACATTTGTTTCTGGAGTTATCGTTTGATTCTATTTGGAATATAATAAGTAGGTGATAGTTTCACTGGAGGTGAAATTTTGGAACTCTTTGACACATTTTAAAATTGATGTATCAGTAAAATAATCTTTTGATTGTGATGGTGTTGTGAGTTGACTGCGTTTGTTCCAGATGACAATTTTTTTTTTTGTTTCTATAGAATATTAATGGAAGCGATGGACGTGTGATTCATGTATGATGTATGAAGATATATAATTGTATCCTATTTTTGAGTATGTTCTATAAGCTTTTACAAGAAAAATGAATTATAATATTTAAGGTTTTTTTAAATGTTGGTGTCTAGAGGTTATATTCTAATTTTTAACATAAAAAAATTGACTATTCTGAATTATACAAATAAATTCTGTGTACAATTTTGGTATAACTTTATATTATTTTTAACATATTTTGAAAGGATCATTTATATAACTATGATCAATACTTTTAGTGTTTATAATAGGTATGCATAGCTAAATTTGTATTCTATGTTTACGAAATTGTATATTTCGTTTAACATGTGATTTTGTTTATTTTTCTAATGTGTCTTCGTTTTTTGGTTGTTGTCAAATATATTTTACGATATTGTACTATTTTAGTTATGATCTTTCTTTTGTGTTGTATCCTTTCATTTTTAGTGAAAACACATCCTCATCTCATCTTTGTATACATCTAATTTAAACTAACATTATTTATATTCTTATTAGTGTTGTTAGATATCATAATTTATATTAGGTAGAAAATATTTTCATTATTGTAATTGTTATATAGTTTCCTAAGCGTTTGCTCAAATTTTAATATATACATATAGCAAATGGAATATAATTTTTATTATTTTGGTTAGGTTTAACATTCAAAACATTGGGTTTATTTAAAATATAAACAATAAAATGTAAATACATAATTAGCTGTTATACTGATACATTAGTTCATTCTATTCTTTTGGAATCAATAGTTTAAATAATCCAAAATGTAAATACATAATTAACTGCCATACTGATAGATTAGTTCATTCTATTCTTTTGGAATCAATAGTTTAAATAATCCAAAATGTAAATACATAATTAACTTTTATAGATTTTTTTTTAAGTTTGGTAAATACAATGAAAAAAATATTAATTATTACTATACAGATAAAGATATTACTGGTTTGCTAAGGGATACTATATATTGAGTTTGTTATTATGACAGTGGGTTTTTTAATGTTACGGTTTTGTGTTATTCTTCTACTACTGAAGGTCAAGAGTTTGGTTTGTAATTTTTTTGGAGCTATAGATGCGAGGATGCTAAGATTTGGCATGGCGGAAAGTTGTGTATAAGACGTTTTTACTCATACTTAATAGCTGTTAGTATCATGTTTTGGCTTAAGCATCAATTTTTAACATGTAATTTATTCTTTAGTCCGTCTTTTCGAATTTTAACTTATACTAACAACTGTGATTTAATGGTACATGGTTTGTCTCTATAAAACCCAAAAAGGTGGTCAAAGATTTGAAGAATAGAGATGAAACAAATCTCATCAAACTTATAACCGTTGTTACAAACAAAACAGAGACAATAGAAATAGTCTTCACAGCTAATGATGAGAGTTTTTCTTTTACATATTAAACTCAAAACCTTCTACTGATTTATCTGCCTTCTTATACATATGAATCCCATTTCACCTAGAGCCTCCTTCTATGTAATTGAAAATTGCAAAATACCAAAGACGCTGATGTGGTATTGTTTATTTGCCTGCACATCTCTCACTGACATGTGCTTGGCCCACTATTTGGCCGGCCCTCACACTGAACTCCTCAACATTTTTTCTTCTGTATATTCAATGATGTTCCATGTTCCACAGAAGGTTTCTCGCCCTTATTATGGTTACCTCTTATGATCCATCATTTTCTAGACCCATGCTTGACTTTTGGTTGGTATGATCACCCATTTTTAACATTTGCCTTATATATTCACGTCAACTCTTTTTCGTATGTCAAAATAAAACTCTTAATTTCAGTACTACAAATAAATACAACCATTACGTATTAGAGATTCCGTGATGAGACATTAAACATCTAACCAACCAAACAGCCTCACACAGATCAAAACTCCATTTCCGTTTTCAGGAAGTCTTCTTAATCGATCATGTCAAAATCTTCAAATTCATTGACACCATCAGCTGCTTCATACTCTGATTCGCCTGCACCTTCTTCATCTTTTTCCATTGCTTCATTTGGTCCTTCTCCTACTTCATCATCAGTGTCCTTGTCCTCATAGATCACAAGACCTGCTTCTTCTTCTTCTTCTTCTTAATCTAAATTGTGCACAAGCTACCATTAACACAATCAATGAAGAATCAGTAACATACAGTCTTAATCCGCTTATCGATGCAAAGCGAGCTCAGAACTTTCATCGCGTTATTTAATTCTCAAGGTGATCAATAGAATAAAAAAACCAAATTTAATGCTACGGCACAATGAAATCACATTCTTCCTCGTTTCAGGGAAATACAATACATACCAAGTCTAAGCAGCTTGAAACTTCTACGGCAGTGTGAAGGGTTGATACCCGATGAGCTGAATACACAACCAATTAAATAGATACCGATCATTTATCTATCCCAGCTTTCAGTTTTACTAACAGAGACACATTATGTAGCTCCTAACCTAACCTGATACATGGAGTTCAAAGCGAGCAAGGATGACTCTTGGGACGTAATCCCATTGGAATGAGTAAGTAACTGACACTTTATCCACTAAAACCGCACCCCTGCAATAAAAAAAATTACCATATCAAGATCAGCTTCACCGAAAACATAAACAAATCACATCCACAATACATCTTCAAGTCTCACATAGATTGTAGTATTGGTAGAGGGGAATTAAGAAGCTTGAGAACTTCTGCTGAATTCAACTTAGCAACCGAGTTAGCAATCACCTGTAGATTGGCAAAACTAAGAACAATGAAGCAAGCAATTAAAAAAGGTTAACAGAAACACATGGAGAACGCTCTCACCATGCAATGCCTGTCTCAGAAGAACGTTCACAGAGGCTGCGGTAGGAGGCTTAGTATCGACCGGAGCAGAATCCTTATTACTCTCCTCACTTGTAAGCTTCTCTCCGGCTAATCAAAGGATGAACACTCGCCGGACTTCAAATCGGAGAAGATCACCCTCGAGTTAGCCATTAAACAGCGAATTAGAATACTATAAAAGAGATGAAGAGGATGATTTCCAGAAGAGAAATACTGACATATTTATACCTGATATCCCACAACCTCACCGACGCAACAACGCATTGAAGAACTCGTAGTGGACGTCCGAATTAATAGGAATTATCACGAAAAAACCATAACGTGTTCCGTTTCATAAATCGTGAAGAAGATCAGGAGTCACTATCGGCTTCGAACGCAGATGATTGTCTTCGAGACTTGAGATTAGGGTTAGCGCATACAGACTTCTGGGCGATATAAGGCCCAACAACAGGCCCGAAACAATGAGAATAACACATTAATGAAACGGTGCGTTTCAACGTGTCGCTACAAGAGCTCGCAAATTGATGAGGTGGCGTCCTAACTGGCGCGCCCAGGAGAGATTAAACTGTCTTTTATATATAAAGATACTTGGCCAGCTCATGCGGGCTTAATAATTTTATAAATATTTATTGATATATATATATTATTATTTCAACAATTATCATGATGAGTTATATTTATACTCTTAAATTTTTAAATTGACGATATGTATATATAATACAGTTTCTCATTACAATATTAATATATATGACTATTATTGAAACTAATTTTTTTTTTAACTTAATGATTAAAAATATTATTTTCACATAACAACATAATATATATTAGAACTGTTTTATTATTTTTGGCCAAAAGTTGTATTATATTAATTTACGTTCAATTATCTAATCTAATAGATAAACATAAAATTATTAAAATAACTTTTTAATTATAGTACATATTATATATAACTATTTATTATATACACGATCATATTATCTCTATTAATCTAATCTATTAAAACTGAAGTACAAAAAAAGAATTAACTCTAAATTTTCCACAATAATTACATAGATATGCCACTGGATTTAAATTCTAAAGGCTTAGTGCATCGCATAACAATTACTCCGCTTATAATCTAACCATAATTAAAGTTACTTAGCCCAATAACTGAGTGGTCTGGTTTGGAATCAAATAAAATGTTATGGGCCCAGATCACACAACATATATTCGATATCCCAAATATTTTGTTTCGGATCAGGTTCCGTTCTAATATCATCTTAATAACATCTTACAATTTTTGGTAATTTATAGACATTTTAAAAAATTTAAAATATAACATATATGAAAAATCTATTTTTTTAAAATATGTTTAAGTGATTTTTTTTATAATATTAATTAAAATAAAATGTAGATGATACAAATTTTTTTATCAAATATTTTGATTTGTAATCATTAATTATCATATATATATTAATTATATTAGGTAATTTCGTAGCTTTTATTTATAGAAATAAACTTATGTAGATTTTATTTAAGGAAAGAATTTAAGACTATTAATTAATATGATAATTAGTTTAATGAAAAGTATAATATATATTTGTATGGACCAACATATTTTTTTAAGGATTTCTGAAAATCATCCTAGTGATGACACGTGGCTACAAAATATGCTGTAATGTTCCAGGATTAATATATAGGGGATAGTATGTATATTGCTCGAGACTCTCTATTTTTTTTTAGCTAGGCTTTTAAAGACGCGTATTATGTTTACAGCATAACAATTACAGAGAAAATTTTATGACGAGAGAATGCCACGTGGACGTTTTTGTCTACTTCTGTAATCTTCGTCTTGAAATAAATCACATTTATTAATCTTCAGACCATATGTTGGGCTATGGAAAGTCTATCCAATACCCACCAAAAAAATGTCATCTTTAGAACTCCTTTTTTTTGTTTTGTTTATAGTATATTCTTCCAAATATTTATGACAAATTATCTTAAAAATAAGATATACAACAATTTATAATAATTAAGTGATTAAAGTCAATGTTATCCTTAATAAATTTTATATATAATTAAAAAAATATTTATTAATAATATAATTTTTTTTTAAATAAGATGATTCTTATATATTGTGTTATTATCTTAAACTTTATTTTTCACTTATAAGAGTTAAAAAATAACATATAAACAATTAATTAAATATTAATCAACTAAAACCAGTTTGTATAAATATATTTTCTAAACTATTTCTAATATGTGAATGTTTTCTTTTAAAATTTCAATACAATAATAAACATATATCTTTTAATGGTTTTTTTGTCATATATATATATATATATATATATTTTTTGATATTTGATTCAATTTTTCTGAAAACATAAATAATAAGTTATCATGTTGATTTTTGAATTAATAAAATATAAATTAATAATTTTTTTGAAAAAATTAAGTCTGCACATGCAGGAAAATTCCTGGTTTACTTAATAATGACCTCGAATAAGATGTCACAAATTTCCTCAATAATTAACACTCAATGCCACTGCATTAACAAACAAATCGTTTTGTTTTTTTCTTCCTTATAAAACCCATAATCCTTCGCGTGATTACTAACTCATGAAATGAAAAACCAATTATAAACCACATAATAATTTAGTTTTCCTATCTGTCGTTGTTTATTATAACTAACCATTACTAAACCGTAACTTTCCATCCCAATTAATAACTAAACCATTACTAAACCGTAACTTTTCCATCCCAATTTCCTACATATTGTTAACATTCCTAAAACATAATACATTGAATTAAATTGCTACGTGACCTTACTTCATCATGGTCTAGTGAATTATATGAGTCATTACATGCACTCCTACATAGCTTTTCATAATTATACTTCAATATCGAATTTCATTTAACGTAATACCTTGGTTACTTTTGGTCTGCAGAATCAAAACCACTATATTATATAGTTACCATCTTATTGCCGGGTTAATGCAGCCTGAAAATATCAATATATCATTTAGAATTATTTACATCAAAATAAAAATACATGGGCTTCTATAGGATGTTTAAGGTCCACTGGGTTTTTTTCCAATATGATCTACCAGTTTTTAAATCATAACAAATGGCCTAATTCAATTTATTCAGTTGGACTTCATATATCTAATTGCTATAGATCTGTATTTTTAAAAATGTATTTGGGTAACTTTTCCAATAGTTTATATTGTTTCTGTCTACTTTGTTTAAAAAATACAGATTATAATTTATAAATTATATTATAATCACTAAATTTATAGTATAATTTTATGAAAACACACAACATCAAAACTAAATACTCTAATATTTTACACTATTATTTTTCTATCACCAAGTCTAATGAAAATATTACCAAAAAAAGAAGAATACAACGTTATAGTTTAAAATTTTACAATAAACAAAATGTACAAGATGCCCCAATGTCAGAATTCAATAATCTTTTTTTTTGTCATCAATTTTTACAGAATTCAATAATCTATAAAAAAAAATTTACAACAAACAAAAACATATAATCATGTAGAACATATATCCGCGCGAAAAGCTAGTATTTATGAATAAGCTAGTTTTATATGTCGACCGATTTCAGGATCTTATTCGAAAAAAGAAATGATTTGGTGTCAATAATCTTGATTTCTATTTTTCTTACCATACATTTTAGTTGACTAATTCACCTCAAATCTAAGCTAATAACCCCAAAATCAGTATCAACTTAAGATACATCTAAAGCTGTTTTTTAGAGTTTTTACTTTTCACCGCGCAAATCGACTATGTTGTAGTTTTAATATTTTGAGGTTTTCTCATTTTCCATCATCATCAGCGTCGATGGGAAAGCAAGGCGGTGCAAAGACCAGAACCGCTGTCTATTTCTCAGATGGAATCATCTTCTTCGCCGGAGCCTTCATCTCTCTAATTCTCGCCTGGTCCTACTTCTCAATTTTTTCACCTTCCTCTAATTTCACCTTATTTCGACAAAACACTGAACCAATCAAATGCTCGGGAAATTTTTTAATGTTTCAAAATATAAGATATTTTGATACTTTTAAAGTACTTTAACTTTATTGAAAATTTGTTAACCAATAATAGTTTTCTTAATTATTATGCATTCAAGCAAAACTTGGGTTACTTTTTCAAAATTGATTTATTATTTTGCCCTAGAGTTAAAAAAAATTCTAGATCTGCCACTAAGAAGATAGGTGTCTTTGATGGATACAGAGCTCTGTTTTCATGATTGACTTTTTCAACTTTTGCTAGGTAAAAAGGAAAAAAAGAAAGATATAGGAGATTGGGTAACAAAATCGAAAACATTGAAAACTAAGATGGATCCTGGCCTGAAAATGCTGAAAACCTGAAACTGTGGATAATCTTATCTTAGGCCCAAAATCACCACTTTATGTATATATTACATTATATAACTATATATAAATAAATTGTCGTAAAAAATCTATATAAATTAATTAAGAAAATAACCATGAAAAATTAATGCATTACAAAGGTTTGCTTACTATTTAATTTACTCAATAGTGATCTTTAATGATCATTCTTATTTTGGAGATGATGCTACAAATTATATGTATTGGTATCTATATATAGAGCTTATCTTTTTATCAGTGGAAACTGCATTGTAAGGAAACGTATTTATGAATAAGCTAGTTTTATATGTCTTTTGATTTCAGGATTTTACTCTAAATAAGAAAAGATTTTCTGTCAATAATCTTAATTTCTATTTTTCAAACCATACATTTAGTTGACCAATTCACCTCACATCTAAGCTAATAACTTGCAATACATCTAAAGCTGTTTTTCAGAGTTTTACTTTACCACCCAAATCGGCTACGTTGTAGTTTTAATATTTTTCACAGTTAGAGGTTCTCCCATTTTCCATCTTCATCATCATCTATGGGAAAGCACGTCGGTGCAAAGACCAGAACCTCTGTCTGTATCTCAGATGGAGCTGTCTTCTTTGCCGGAGCTTTCATGTCTCTAACTCTCGTTTGGTCTTACTTCTCAATCTTTTCACCTTCCTCCAATTTCACCTTATTTCGACGAGACAACGAACCGATTAAATGCTCCGGTTTCGACATGCAATCCGACCCGGAAGATCCCGGTTTTTACGACGATCCGGACCTAAGCTACTCCATCGAGAGACCAATCACGGGATGGGACGAGAAACGGAAGCAATGGCTCGAATCTCACCCCTCGTTCAAACCCGGTTCGGAAAACCGGATCGTGATGGTAACCGGTTCTCAACCGGCTCCGTGTAAAAACCCGATCGGAGACCACCTGCTGCTCCGGTGCTTCAAGAACAAAGTCGACTACTGCCGAATCCACGGCCACGACATCTTCTACGGCAACTCTCTGCTTCACCCCAAGATGAATTCGTATTGGGCGAAGCTCCCGGCGGTTAAGGCGGCGATGCTCGCTCACCCCGAGGCGGAGTGGATTTGGTGGGTAGACTCCGACGCTATTTTCACCGATATGGAGTTTACGCCGCCGTTGCACCGTTACCGTTATCACAATCTCGTCGTTCACGGTTGGCCGAGTATTATTTACGATAAACAGAGTTGGACGGCCGTTAACGCCGGCGTTTTCCTTATTAGGAACTGCCAATGGTCGATGGAGTTAATCGACACGTGGAAAAGTATGGGCCCGGTGAGTCCGGACTACGCTAAGTGGGGTCCGATCCAACGGTCTATATTTAAAGATAAGCTGTTTCCCGAGTCGGATGATCAGACGGCTCTGATTTATTTGCTGTATAAACACAAAGAGGTGTATTACCCTAAGATATACCTCGAGGCAGAGTATTATTTCCAAGGGTATTGGATCGGTGTCGTCGGGGGTTTCTTCGCTAACGTGACGGAGCGGTATCTCGAGATGGAGCGAGAAGAGGCCACGTTGCGGAGACGGCACGCGGAGAAGGTGAGCGAGCGATACGGTGCGTTTAGAGAGGAGAGGTTTTTGAAGGGCGAGTTTGGAGGGAGAGGGAGTCGCCGGAGAGCGTTCGTGACGCATTTCACGGGCTGTCAGCCTTGTAGCGGGGACCACAATCCGAGTTATGATGGTGACACGTGTTGGAATGAGATGATTAGAGCCCTTAATTTCGCTGATAATCAGGTGATGCGCGCGTACGGGTACGTTCATACTGATCTCAGTAAGACTTCTCCTCTCCAACCTCTGCCGTTCGATTATCCCGATGAGACGTGGTGATTTTTGTTGTATGGTTTAATTTTGTAGTTATTATAAATGGTTTGGAATATTTTCTAGTTCATTACATTAGTCTTTGATTAGAAGAATTTTAGTGATAGATCAAATGAAGAAAAAAAACTAAAACTAAAAAAAGAAATTGGACGTAGAAGTTTTATCCATGTCCCATGCATGACACGACCAACCTTTTGCATTTAGTTGAAACACATTATGAATTTATGAATATAAGTCAAAGCTATTTAATATCATATCATATGTATGACAACCCGTCCCGTGGAACACCTGCCCATGGACCCCAGGCTCACAGCGCTGCAGATCAATTGGTGACAGCTTGTCCTGTGGGAATGCTGTTAAAGGGTGAGGACCTGGGTTCGAGTCTCACCAACAACCTAATTATGGAGATAGTGAGATCTCATAATAGAGGGGTTGGGGTCGGTGCGCTGCAGCGCTGTGAACCTGGGGTCCATGGGCAGGTGTTCCACGGGACGGGTTGTCACAATATGCTTCAACATGCATCGAAAAAAAAACAAAAACATGCATCGGAAAAAATGTGACTAGTCTATCGTAAAATTTATTATATTCTATTTCCTCAAATCATCCACACCATTGGTGATGTAGAGAAAAAGCCCAATTCTGTCTTAACCCATTCAGCCCAACAAGAATCCTACAGAAAACACATTAAGGAAAAGAAGTTAGTTTCCATTTATATTGTGTCGGTCAAAGACGACGTACTAAGGCAACAGAGAATAGGAAAATTAAGATGGTGATGAAGTTATAAATAGAGAGGTGATCTAAGCTTGTAAGGGCATCCGATAAAAGAAGAACAACAGAGAGACAGAGAGAGAGAAAGCACAAGGGATTAAGCAAACAGAAAACGTGTTCGTTTGTTTTAGTTGTTAGCTTATAATCTCTAATTTTGTTCTTGTGAAACACTTTTCTGGTTTAAGTGAATTAAGGCAACTTTTGATATTGATTTCTATCTAAGTTTAAAGCACTAGCAAAGGTTTAAATCCTAACAAGTGGTATCAGAGCAATCCAGGTTTGATTGCAAGTGCTAGGAGGAGATATGGAATCAATACCGGGAAAGTTCAAGTTCGAGATCGAGAAGTTTGATGGAAAAGGAGATTTCGGGTTATGGAAGTACAAGATGATAATGCAGTTGGAGCTTCTAGGATTAGATTCAACGATTCAGGAAGTTTCAGAAACAACTTCTGAAACGGACACGGAGAAAGACGAAGATAAAACGGACGTCAAAGTTGATCCTTTGAAGGACAAGAAGGCAAAGAATCTAATATGCATGAGCCTAGGAAATTTGGTTCTGCGTAAGGTGATGAAGGAGACAACTGCATTAGGGGTTTGGAAGGCTTTGGAAAGAGATTACCAAACGAAGACACTTCCTAATAGGATCTACATGAAGCAAAGGTTTGCAAGCTTCAAGATGGATGATCACAAGAGCATTGAGGAAAATCTGGATATTTTTCTCAAGTTAGTTTCTGATCTTGCAAGTCTTAACATCAACATCAGCGATGAAGACCAGGCAATTCAAGTTCTGTCTAGCTTGCCCCAGCAATTTGATTCATTAGTTGACACGCTCAAGTACGGAACAGCAAAAGAAACTCTTACGATGAACGACGTGATTAATTCAGCATACTCCAAGGAAGTGGAGTTAAAGGAGAAGGGATTGTTGAATAAATCCAGGTCTGATGCAGAGGGTTTGTACGTGGAGTCAAGGGGCAGAGCAGAGAAAAAGGGTGACAGAGGAAGAACTAACGGCAGGGGCAGATCTAAGTCAAGGCAAAGGTTTGATAAAAACAAAACAAGTTGTTTTATCTGTGGGGAAGAAGGACACTGGAAAAGGGAATGTCCAGAGAGGAGACATAGAGAATCTGCGAACATTGCGACAGAGCCAAAGCAACCGTTAGTGTTAACAGCTAGTGTGCAAGACACTAAGCAAGAATGGATCATGGATTCTGGATGTTCCTATCATAGTACATCAAACAAGGAGGTAATGTTTGATCTCAAGGAGTTCAACGGTGGTTCAGTGTTAACGGCGAATAACACTCAATGCGACATCAAAGGAATTGGGAAAATAAAGATTCAGAATTCAGATGGCTCTGAAGTGATACTCACGGGTGTTAGATACATACCGGAAGTGAGAAGAAATTTAATTTCCTATGGGATGTTAGAAAAATCAGGATGCAAGTATAAAGGAAGCAATTTCATGGTGCACTTCTACAAAGATAATAAGAGGGTGATATCAGGAAAATATCAAGATGGAGTTTATTATCTACAAGGTACAATTGCTAAAAGTAACAAGAACATGCCTAAAGTGGAGAAAGAAATCAGAAAGAAGTCGTCAAAGACGGTGACATTTGCTACAAATCTGATTCAGGGACCTACTCCATACGGTTTTGAAACAAAAGACACATCAGCTCAAGGTGGAGACTATTTCTTAACAGAGAAAACAAAAGAAATTGAGTCTAAGGCGAGCAACGAAGAATCTCGGACAGAATCTTCAAGGGATGATGTTTTGTTTGCAAAAGAAGTAAGGCATAAGGATGGTGATCTCTTAGCACACGTTTTGGCTGCACCTGAAGAGCTTAATACTACAAAAGCCTATGAGGAGGTTTGGAAGGCTGGAAAAGAAGAGGACGTAGACATACAACTTAAGAATGAAGTTGTAAGGAAAGTGTCACATATATTGGGAGAGGGTATCTTTGGAGATAGAGTCAAGGAGAATCAAACGCTATCTAAGATTCATTCCAAGAAAAATCCAACAGATTTTCTAAATGAAGCAGTACCTGGACAAGAGGTTCAGGTTCGCTGCGTTTCCGCCTAAGAAGGGAGACGCTCCAGGTAACGCCATTATCAAACGCTGTCTTCAAAGCTCGCAGAGACAGAGGAGGTGAAACGAGTCAGTTTCGTGTTTATATTGATAATGGGAAAACTCAAGGAGGTGGAGCTTAAAGAGAGTTACCTGTGAGCATAGGTGCGAGGCAGAAGTTTCAGTTCAAGGTGGAGCAGCTGAAACACAAGAAAAGTTACTGTCAAAAGCTCTAAAGCAACGGATGAGGTACTTTAAAAAGAAATTTAAAGTTCAAAGAATGACCTGAGAAAACGTCTTAAACAGCAAGATAAGCTGAAGGGAGACGAGTATTTAGGTCAGGGAGAGAGGAACCGGAGAGGGGAGAACGTCTTAAACAGCTGCTATGGTGGAGGATAATCACCAAGGAGAGCTGAAGGGAGACGAGTATCACAGCCGGGAAAACAAAGCAGATCACCAAATAAGTATAACATCACCGGCATCATCTTAATCAAGTTAGAGGGAAGTGAAGTACCTTACCAGAAAGTGGAAGTCGAAATGGGTTCGTCAGAGAACGAGAGGAGTTTCCATAGGGTCACCGTAAACGCAGGAACGACTGTCAAAATCAAACGGGAGTTAAAGCTTACAACTTCTCAAAGAAAAAAAGTGAAAATCTTCAAAGCAGGCTCAAAAGTCAGAGAATCTTACCGGAAAGCTGCAGTATCACCGGTAAGACAGATTAAATCGATCACCACCAGTAGGTAAAATAGAGATTCACCAGTCACCATGAAGAACTCGCGAGCTTCTTGGAGATTATGGGCATCTCATGATGAAGAACAAGCTGGTGTTCAGATGATGCGATTTTACAGGAGGTTGAGTTGAAGATTTGAGAAGTTGAATTGCTATCCTACAGAGGAATAGGATAAGCAATTAGACATCTGTGGTTTTGTTCACTGCGTTGAAAGGTCATTTGCGTGGAGCATGTCGGAGTTGCAGAGATACACCATGGATGGGATTAAAGACAAGGACGATGTGAAGCTGATCAGAGACTCAACAGTTCACAGTTCACGGGGTGAGACAGGCTCTGGTCATAGGTAATCTTCATTGGAGATGCAAAGGTCATCTTTGTTAGGAATCAAAGTGAGAGAGGGTGAAGAGACAGTACTCGCCGGAGACGGAAGGATTCGTCGGAGAGACATCATCACTGTCTCATGAGATTCTCAGATCAAAGGAGGAAAGAGATGGAAGCGTGAAAGCTTCGTAAGAATCATTGAAGGTGGTGACAAGAGAGAGAGAGAGGGCAAGAATATGGGTTTTAGGTGGAGATTGTAGAGAAAAAGCCCAATTCTGTCTTAACCCATTCAGCCCAACAAGAATCCTACAGAAAACACATTAAGGAAAAGAAGTTAGTTTCCATTTATATTGTGTCGGTCAAAGACGACGTACTAAGGCAACAGAGAATAGGAAAATTAAGATGGTGATGAAGTTATAAATAGAGAGGTGATCTAAGCTTGTAAGGGCATCCGATAAAAGAAGAACAACAGAGAGACAGAGAGAGAGAAAGCACAAGGGATTAAGCAAACAGAAAACGTGTTCGTTTGTTTTAGTTGTTAGCTTATAATCTCTAATTTTGTTCTTGTGAAACACTTTTCTGGTTTAAGTGAATTAAGGCAACTTTTGATATTGATTTCTATCTAAGTTTAAAGCACTAGCAAAGGTTTAAATCCTAACAGGTGATGTACATATCTAACTATCTAGCTGCCTAGTTGGTTAGATATCATATCACAAGCACATGTATAATAGGACCTTGTGTATTTGCGTACACGTAACACATCTATTAATTATAATAATAACGATATATGAGAGAAGACTAATTCATTATATATGGAAGAAAATGGAATGTTTAAAATATTATACAAACGACATTACGTTAGACATTTTTGTTTTCACTTTTACAACAATATGGTAAAGCAGTACACACACATTTGTTTCACTCTTTAATCAATTAAAGAGACCCAATGACTCAATCACTGAACTAGAGGTGGGCACTTTACCCGATATCCGAAGTGGCACCCGAACCCGACCCGAAAAACCCGAACCGAAATCCGAACCGAAGTAGCAAAATACCCGAACGGGTATTGAATTATGAGAGATTGGATATCCGAACCCGAACGGGTAATACCCGAACCCGAATGGATATCCGAAAATAACCGAACTTATGTACTATTAACCATATATTCATAATTTACTTCTCTAATTTTATTCAAAATACTTATATTAATTATACACATGGTTTAAAATTAGATAATATACATATAATTGCAAGAAAATTGATTTTTTGCTCACTTAAAATGCTTAAAATGCATGTCCAAATTTTAGTTTCATGCATTAGCAAAAGCTACAGCTAAAATTTTAAAACAATAATCAAATTAGTGTATTTTATTTTTAAGATTTTATCTTCAAATCATTCAATGTATTAAAAATAAAATATCAGTTAAGTAAAATTTATATTTTTTAAAAGAAAAAAACTTGAGAAATGAAGAAGTTAATTTTTTTTTGCAAAATCTAAATATCCGAAAATCCGACCCGAAATAACCGAACCCGAACTAAAAATACCCGAACCCGACCCGAAGTACAGAAATACCCGAACGGGTTTTATACTCCTATACCGAAATACCCGAAAATCCGAAATACCCGATCCGAACCCGAACGGGTATCCGAACGCCCACCCCTACACTGAACCACACAAGAAACGGAATATTACATACAATAGTTACTGGAGCGCGTAAGTATACTTAGCAACACTGTAACTCTTACTCCTTTGAGTCATCTTGTGATTACTCCCAAAATTAATCAAAGGACTTGTCTCATCAATTCTCTCAAACCTGTGATGATCATCGCAACTTCTCACACTCTTTGCCTTCCTCAATTTCATGGGCGGTCCATGGCACGTATAAACGGTCGTACTCCTAGCTGATGCGGATCTTACAAGCTGAGCTACACGATCCTCTATGGCCCTCGCGGAATTTTGGGAGTGGCTTGTGCTTAGACTTCGTGGGAGAGAGCTTACGGAGCAGACTGGTATTCCAAAAGACATGGTGCCGCCAAGGTCATGGGAAGATAACTGATTCATGCTTTGTATGTACAAGTCTCTAGCTTTGACCAAAATCTTTACGGGAACCTTTATGTACTTCCGTAGCCTGGTCTCCTTTTTCGTGCTCATATTTTCTTACAAGAGATTCCAAAGTTCCCACTTTTCCAAAACACACAAAAAGAAAGCTGTATTTAAACAGAGAAGAGAAGTTAGTTTAGTACTACAAAGTTTCGCTCGGGAAATTTAGCAATTGATATCAAACTTAATAAAATATGGTTGATGGCATTTGCGTACGGAGATATCATAGTATTTAATAAGTATAGCACGAGTTTTTCGTTGACTAAATTTTTATAACATGAGATGTTGAGAGTTTGATGTAAACCATACTAACAAGCTAAAATTTTATTATGACAATCAAAATAAAGGTTATCTTACTCTCAAATGGGGCGCCTATTTAATTGTGATCCCCAAATTATTAGACCCATTGTACTATTTTTATATTATGTGCAAGAGAAAAAAATGTAAACTCAACAGTTGACTTCAAAATATGAAAATAGAAGATGTGAACATTATACCATGAAACTAATTGAAATAACGTATAACAGCTAAGCTAACTAATACTTAGAGACAAATTAACGTATTTGAACCATTTTTTTTATCATATATAACAATTTCAACGTTTCTAACGAGATCAATATTATATTAAGCTTGAAGTAATGGAGTCTGAATGAGTCTGCATTGACCAAACAAAGTTATTGGGTTGTCCCTTTCTAACTAGTACATGAGAGCTGTAACGTTGAAATTATTTTTGACATGATGACAGCTTAGATCGATGATAGTTTAGCAATCCAAGCTTGTTTTAATCATGTTTAGTATTGTGACATCTTCTCATCTTCTTTACAAAAAACTGAATTGCAACCCTCTTAATGTTTCGTAAATCCATACAACGATTTACCTTTTACCTCAAGGCTTGATGTAGCTCCCAAAGTAGCGGAACCCTAATAATTTGAAGCTCTTTGATGATCACTTAACATTCATCTGCCACAACTCTTCCTGATGCTGAATCAGAGAGAGCATAGTTGCATGTGAGCCATCCTATACTTGGTCAAGATCAAGAGTAAGATTAAACAAGTGGTGTTTAATTTGAGTTAGGCGGTAGCAAATTCGTGTGGGGTAACTTTCAAAGTAGTCTTAAACTCGTAATCCATTGATAAACATCGACATGCACGTTCAATAACTCTTGCTGCGTAACGTTTAACCTTTGTTAAGAAAAATCAAATTATTTCTAGATTTCCTATACGCCACTTAGCAAAAAGTAATTTTTAACGATTAGTGAATCATGTATTCTGTATAGATTAATGATATAGATAGAGAAAATAGAAGAAGGAAATCTTTGATTATCTTTACATGATAGTCTGATAGTTATGTCAATGTCAGACAAGAGTAAGTTTAGTCCACCGTATTTTACTTTTAAGAATCGTAAGTTTAATCGAATTTCTTTATCTGTATAATAATTGCACTCGTTTCCACATATTCAAATCCGAAGACTTCTTTTTAAAAGGAAAAGTCCGAAGGCTGTTGATACGTAATAATCTCTTTTTTTATAAACATTAAGATTAAATGCAAAACATTATATAAGATTATTTAATGTCAATAATCTTTTTTTTTTATAAACATTGTAATCTTATATGGTGTTTTGCATTTAATCTTTTTTTCTAAAGGAAAAATTTGAAGGCTGTTTTTTTTCTTGTTTTTTCTCTTCAAATGATTTAAAGTTTAGCGTTAAGATTTAGGGTTTAATGTTATTAAGATTTATTTTTCAATATTTATGATTCATAATTTAGGATTTACTAAAAATTTAGGATTTATACAAAAGTTTAAAAATTATTGTTGAGTGTTTAGTGTTTAGCTAACGGTGTTAACATTATTAATTTTTTTAACTAATATTATTTTTATTTATTTTTAAAATAAAACATAATTTGATAAATTTTTATTAGTCTTTTAGAAATAATACTGAATTTAAAATAACTAAATTTCATGGGGATGAAACCAAAAATTTCTCATATTCTTCTCATCATTACAATAATAAAATCTCACGTGGACGGCGTTCTCTATTCTATTGGACCAAATTGTTCGAGGTGTTCTATAATATTCCTGTCAAACACATTAAAAAAAAACTCAAAATCAGTAAAATATTGAGAACGCACTCGTTGAAAATTTCCATCATATTCACTCATGATCAAAATTTATAAATAAAGGAAACTAAAAAAAAAAAATGTTCTCAAAAGTCAAATCATTAGAAGAGTCAAAAACCAAAGGCTTGACCCGCCTTGAAAATGTTGCAATGATATTATAAATTCATAATATATATGGGAGATCCCACACATTCAAACTTACACCTCCAGAAAATTTTGCTTATCCTAAAAACTTTCAAAATCTGTAATCTCACGCACTCATGTCTCGGAGTTACCTTAGTGCCCAAGAAACCAATACACTGACAACAAGAAATTACCTAATGTCACTCCATTCGACCAGAAAGCAACCTTCAAAGCCATTGAAGAGGCCTGTATCATCGCCTTTGAAGTCAATGCAGCCCCAGGTTTACCGAGTCGACACAGTGAACTTCAAGGAGTTGGTTCAGAGGCTAACTGGTGCACCTGCGCACGATGATGTGCTTAAGCCGTTCAAGAGTTTAGATAATTCAGCGAATGAGAGTTCTTCATCATTAGCATTTGATTTATCATCATCATCATGGGGAGATTTATCACTTCAAACTCCTGCAAGTCTCTCCAGATGGTAGCGTTTATACAGGACAAAACATTTTATATACCCTTGCAAGTGCTTCCTTTGGTTGTAATTCTCGACATACCTATTCTGTTTTATCTATTTAATAAAACCATAGAGAAATATAAGATATAATGTTTATTAACTTTTTATGGTAACTTGTGGAATAGTAGAATCAATTTGTAATTCTGCAGAACTTTACTGATTTTTTTAAAATCATGTTCATATTAAATCGGGGATTTTGGAGTCTATGGCTTTGATTGGCTAAACTTTTTTGTAACCATTTTAAATTAAAAAACATATTTTAAACTCGATTCTATACTATACAATTATATACATGTGATAATTTAACACTTTCCCTAAAAGGATTAACCAGTGATTCTATATACACATATGTAACAAGTGGAAGTGATTTGAAATTAACGACAATTAGAATAATTTAGCTAAGGGTTATTCTGTGTATAGATATAATCAAGATGAGCCGTTAATGTTCTTCTCGTCAAGCAATCTTCGTCATCGTCTTTCTCGCAGCTCCCTCCCGCCGCTTCATATAATTTTGAATCCATCATTTCCTGAAATGTAATTAGACATATATGAATCAAGAAATGAAACATATAAATTACGGATAAAATCTACTCCCTCTGTTTCTATAAGATCCATGTTTTAGAATTTTCACACTTATTAATAAAAACATAAAATTTTAGTTACCAATGCATTGTTTTTATTAATTAACAATTCCCCCAAATTTTGAACCAATAAGATTTTAATAAATACAATTATATTTTTGGAAATATACAATTTTTCATTAATTAATGTCTTGAAAATGTAGAAAATATATCTTTTTGAAACAATTTTTTTTTTCTAAAACATGAATCTTTTAAAAACAGAGGGAGTACATAATAAGGGTATGTATATATATATGACTAACCAGACTAAGTATGTCGGCTGGAGAGATAGTGAAGGAGGGGAAATCGGCCGGTTCGGGGCGGGCGGTGCACGTTACCGTGGCGGTGCAAAGGACAAGAGCCACCATGAGCAAAGTAGAGAGATTATCCATTTTGTGATTAATTTTTGGATATTGACACCAATGATCATCAAACAATCTTTATATAGTCATTCTTGGTTAACTATATTCTTAATATAGTCTTATTTTAGAATGTTTTTTTTGTCAACTTTTAGAACGTTTTATTCTTTCTTATCTTTTATTTTGTCAGTGTTCTTATCTTTTCCACACACACAAAAATAGTAAACAAACACATATAAAAAAAACACATATATCTCTTCACTCGTCCTGGGAAGAGAAAAAGAGGAATGTATATAGTTTTCAAACATAATTATTTTTGTTTTTAGTTTGTTGAATTTGATTAAATTTAGAGTATGCTAATAACTTTCTAAATATTAACCATCAGACCAAAAGAATGTAGCTGTATATATAATTCCTATTCAACAACAACAGTACATTTATTTTTCTTCTGAGTAATTTGCCATGTCTTTTTTATCAAAAAAAAATACCATATCTTCTTTATATTGAAACATATGGAAGTCGATCCATGGGCCATCCCTAGATTAATCAAAACAAAAAAATATGGAAGTCGATCACGAGAAGCATGAATATTTTTGCCACCGCGTATTGGCTTGGTAACTCGAGTGGAGCGGAGGTTGGACGGAAACAAAAAAAAAACTTCAACTGAATACTAAATTTAACTCAAAAGAAAAACTTTTTACTATCAGGTGTACCTTTTAGAAATTAATCAAAGACAAAATTTCCTTATCTGATAATGAATATCAAAAATGTTGACGTATTACAGTAATATAAAAGTCAACATTTGGTTTTAATTATGGGCCAAAATTACGAATGTAAAGGCCTTATGAAAGTTTTTTTTTTGGGGTTCAACCTGGCCTTATGAAGTTCGACACCATCATTGACCTGAACATCACAGTCACATATGGTCCATTTCATTTTAGTTGCTTCGGCCGATGATTCAGCCATGATCATTGGTACATATTTTTGTCGTAGTCACTAGTCATCTCTATAATATTATTAAATATATGAGAACTCAGTTTCCTATGTGTCGCGTTCACGTTAACTTTCACGATGGTTGATTACGCTGATACCCTTAATGAATTAAAAAAAATTACATTTAAATACTATTATTGAAAATTTTATTTAGTTTCCTTTTAAATTTTTCCAAATAACATATATAATAAAAAGGAAACATTTATAAAGTTTTTTTAAAAAATTTAAAACGAAAATATATATTTATATAATATGATTTCATTAAAAAAAAAGAAATTTCACAAAATAGAAATATTACATTTAAGACTATTTTAAATAACATAAAATATACTTTTGAAGTAATAAAATATTTATTTATATCTATATTTTCTTAGATGAAAATATATATTTGTATATAATGTGATTTCGTAATCTATAAATTATATTTTACTTATATAATATGATTTCTAAAATACAATCACAAAAAATTAAACTGTTTATTTTAAAGAGATGTTAAAAATAAAGTAAAATTAACTTTTGATCAAATAATTAAAATATTTTAAATTAACATAACACTATATAATTTAACAAGTTAGATATATTATATATTATCATTATTAAAAATGTTTTTAATATTAAATTTTATGTTTTATGTTTGTCACAGTTAATATAACCATAAATCAAAATACCAACGCAAATTTGAATTTTTATTTTTAGGATTATTTGCATAAATTTCAGTTTACCATTTAATATATATAAGACATAAAATTATTTAAATATTTTAGTTATTGTAAATATTGATATGTGTTCATGAGCTTCCAAAAAGTATTAGTTACTTATGTAAGTAACTTCCAATTGATTATCATTTTACTTTCTAATATTTTATTTTAAATATCAACATATAGTTTAATTTTTGTAATTTGGAATCAAATATCAACATATAGTTTAATTTTCTAATTTGGAATCAAATATCAACATATAGTTTAATTTTAATTTTTGTAATTTGGAATCAAATATCAACATTTAGTTTATTTTTACTTCATTCTAAGCACAATATATCTTAAGTTATACATAATCTTCTTCAAATATATTTACATATCTAAGATAACAACCAAAGTAAAAGCAAATAATCATATTTTCATATATTTTAAAAATAAAAAATATTAGTTGAATTTAGAGAAATTGATTGATGCGATCCAATATACCCAAATGATAACTTATTTAAAATCATATGTCTGATTAAAATAATATAATATTATTAGTATAAATTATGCATGCAAATTATAAATTAATTCAAAATTAAAACTAAATACTCCCTCTGTTTTTTTAAAGATGTATGTTTTAGGAATTTTTTTTGTTTCAAAAAGATGTATTTTTCATATTTTCAATGTAATTTTTGTCAACTAATTATGAATAATTGTGAATCTCAAAAACATTAATTGCATTTCTTGAAATTTTATTGGTTCAGAAATATAGGAAATATAAAATAACAAAAAATTATGCACTAATAAGTAAATTTTAATATGTTTTATTAAAAAGTGTGAAAAATCTCAAAACATGTATTATTTAAAAACAGAGGGAGTAACAATCAACTATTGTAACATATTTAATTTATAAATATTTGTACCCGTGCATGAGTACGGGAAAATCAACTAGTTAGTACATTGATCGCAATACTCACCACTATGTAAAGTTGTTTTCCGAGAAAACGATCGACCTTTAATGTTAAAGAAAAAAAAATCGACTAAAGTTACCACGTCATGTAGCAATATTATAAATAACATTTGACCATATGCATGCATGGACATATTACATCTACGAAAGTTACCACGTCATGTAGCAATATAATAAATAACATTTGACCATATGCGTGCATGGACATATTACATCTACGTGACACACGGTCCGTATATATATAGTCGACCTATACTTACGAAGAACTCTAATGACGCATTTATTACAAAAAAACCTCTAATGACGCATCAAATGACGCCACGCGATTAATCTCAACGAATACACCACCATGTTTATAGAAAACAAAAGATATGTCTACAAAGGTAAAAAGCCATGATTAATTAGTGGATTCATAACGTGCTTTGCATCCATTTACGCTTATATATACACGCACAAACATAAAAAGCATGTATTCTTGAGATGAAACTGACGTTGGATCAATGGATCCTGTTACAAAAAAAAATGAACTGAACAATTGACGTTGGATTGTCAGAAAAAAAAAAACTTAAAAAACATATTAGTCCATCGGGATTAAATATATCGTTAATTCGTATTGTTTGTTTGTTTGTTTTTGCTAATACGCATATACAGTATATCCCAATATACAGTCCGTGTCTCCTTTTAATTTTAATCAGTTAATAAACATCAAATTTGCAACTCAGTTTCTTAGAAACGACAGACGTTGTTAAAGATGATTTAAAGGCGATAGTGTTGCCTGTTAACATCCATTGCCAAATATGATTTAGCGACACATTTAGGTTTTACCAATTTACAAAATTTTGTCGGTATATGACATGGTTTGGTAGTGGTTAGTAACTTTACATGCGTTATTTGAATTAAAATTGATAGAAAATATGTAAAAGATAGTCCCATACTTTTCATTAAAATATTTCCCCCTCGACTTTAATTAGAGATTTAATAGAAGTTCTATATCTAAATATGACGTAAACAGTATGTAGCCGTCGCATGTACTAATCTGTATGTATAAATCATCAATTCTACATGATTATATATATACACCTCAAAACTGAAATGTCGTTTCGTCAAGCAGAGGGAAATTCGTTAACTAGCAGAAGGGTAAGAATCAAATGCATTCTTAATGATTCGCATGGACATTATTAAGATTAAATTCAAGAGAGTATTAATATAGATTGTACATACATATGTTTACAAATACGTAAACAAAGTATTAATGTGATTTTTATAATTCTCTAACAGTTTTGATAGGAGATTTTTAATTTAAAAGTTTGTAATTATATAACACATACATAATAGTATGTAAATGTGCAATGGAATGTTGATATAATTTTATACTGTAATAAAATGAAAATTATTTTCAAAAAAAGCCAATATGTGAAGCTTTTCAATTAGACATTAAAGTTTGATTTCACATGAGACCGAAAGAAAGACTTACAATGTGCGCATTCTCATAATAGCATATACACAATGGAATGTTGATCTATATTATAGGAAATAAAATTGGAATTATTAAAAAGCTAATATATGAAGCTTTTGTCTTGGAATCAAAGTGTGATTTCACATGGGATCGAACCAAACATGAGCCTGGCTAACTAGAAAAGGTTCATGTAGAATTTTTTTAAGTAAGCAATGTATATGTATTTGTTGTCCTCTACTTTATTATATATGAAATGCATGTGACTGTTGTGAGCTAAATACATGTATTTTCTAATTGTCATATTAACAACAAAAATATTTTTGATGAGAAATGTATATTTCTCTAAAATTTCAGATTTCCCCGTTTCTCAGTATTAATCAATTAAAATAAGAAATCTCTCACTTATACTTTGAGTCGGCATGTTACTAGTTTATGTTTCAATGTTTCCGTGTAGCAAGCAAGTATATATTCTTTTTTGCTGGTAGGAATGTAGGATATAGGGTTCTTTACAAAAGCATTGGTTTCATCTCTCGTGCAAAGCACCAGTTTGGTTCAGTTAATTGGAAAGTGTTCCTTAGATTCTTTATTTCTTTTCGGTTTGATTAATTTTACTCCACCCTTTGTCTACTTTCTTTTTCTTTTTAGATCGAAATGATGATTCTAGTCCCTCTCCTTTGTCCATCCCGTGTAGAAAGAAATCAAGAATATTTTCGTTTTTCTTCAACAAAAAAAAACTCCATCGTGGCTGTAAATATCATAACAAGTATATGTTCGCAATACATTTGTTGATGCGATGCTATGCGAGAAAAGGAAAGAATTATGATCTATAAGATTGAAATGCTCGTGGAATGTTGTTTTAATGTTATATGGTATTGTAGTTAAAGTATATGTTCACAAATAACTAATTCCAAAGAAAATTAAACAAAGTCTTCGATAATCTGAAAGGTAAACCTTTCTAGAAATATGTCATTCTATTTCTTGAATTAGTTCTGTGTAATATATCAAACGTGTGAAATGTCGATTGTTTCTTCATCACTAAGGTATTACAGACATTTGGTTATTTAGTTTCAAGAAAAGTATTTTTTTTATTTTTGCTATATGGACCCCAAACGAGCAATGGTGCCCCACAAAATATTTCCTGCTTTTACAAAGTTGGCTCTACAAGTTTTTAAACCTGCCATAGTGCAACATGACTCAAAAGTTGCTTATACAGTATATTATAAGGTTGTATACCGTATTTTAAAGTGCCTAAAATACCCCCAGTTTATTTGCCCATAAATATCAAGCTCCAACAATGCAATTCTTCCCTTTTCCCCTTCTAATCTCTCTCATCTCTCTAGTAAGAAAAAATAAGCAATTATGTTGTCCACTGTACCGGCCTTTTCCATGTCTGAACCAGGTTTAGTTAATCAATTTTCGGGGTTCCAAACCGGGTTCACTCCTTGGGAATGGGACAGCTCTGATCTTTTTTCCGTTAACCAACTGTCTCTTGAACCGGCCATTCCCAGTCCATGTTATGGTGAATCCGACTCTGGTCTCATCAAAATTAATTCTTATTTTGGTGACATCAAAACCGGTTCTGATGAAAAACACACCGGTTTCAACAAAATTGAACCCGGTTTTGACGAAGTTCACAGTTCCCACGGCGTACCAGATGAACCGGACTCGGACGACCCAAAACAATGGACAGCCATCGCGAATTCCGACTCGGGAGACCAGAATCATAACCGGACTAAACTAATTCAACCGGAGATGACCGAGGAGAAGAAGAGGAAGAGGATGGAATCGAACCGGGAATCGGCGAAAAGGTCGAGAATGCGTAAACAAAGTCACATTAATAATTTAAGCAACCAAGTAAACCAGCTCGACATGGAAAACCGTGAGCTCAAGAACCGACTCCAGTTATTTACATACCAGCTTCAACGAGTGACTACAGACAATATCCAGCTCGTGGCGGAACAAGACATTCTCCGGTTAAGATTGTCGGAGATGAGGCGGTTCCAGATGATCAGACAACTTCAACAACAACAACAATGGGAACTCAATAACCGGAGAATGATCATGACTGAACAAAACCCATCTTCGATCACTGATCATATGATATATAAGTAAATAAAAAAAAACAAAAAAAAAATAGAACGATACCATCAATCTCTTTCTTTGTCTCTCTATCTCTCTATGTAAATGACATTGAAGGTTAGGGCAGAGAAAAGGATAGTTTTCGAGAAGGAGAAGAAGATGAAAAAAGTTTTATTTTTTTGTAATCTTTTTTTTTTCCACTCTCGTAGGAAGTGATCGTTGTCGTGTTATGATAAATAACTAAAAGAGTTATTACATTAATGCAATGATAACTTTCATGGGAAGCTTTTGTGCGCAATGACAGCAAAGTTTACTTAATTTTTTTTTTAAATAAGTTGAACCATTAAAGTAATTAACAGGCTAGCACTTAGCACGAATAATTAAGAAACTATTACATCTCAATATTTATTTTAATATATCCATTATCACAATGTGGGAGCCATGTTTATCCATTAGTGATGTCGGGCCCAAAACAAGTTTTGGTTCTGTAGGCCCAATAAAAAATTAGATCCTCAAGTCCATATATGTTTGAAGAGCACCAAAGCCCTAACCTTCAGTGGAAGCCACAGTTACAGAGCAAGAAAACCCTAAAAGGATCTGACCAAAAGAATCATGGTTGTGATTATATCAGGTCAGCATTATGCATAGAAAGAAACACAAAAGAACAAAGCAATGCACCAAGAAACAAGAGTTCAAGATAAATAAAATAAGAACAAAAGCTTCATCCTCAGCTAGTGTAACGGAAGTAGTCGCCACCAGTGTTTCTGTCATTGCTCTCTGCAATGGGGCTGCCGTTACCGTTAGAGAGTGGACAAAACGTAGACTTTTGCAAAACCCCTGTTGGAGAAGAACCCAACGTGGGGCTATTCGTTGTGCTGTTGAGTACTTCACCTAGAGGACCTCCTAAGGAGTTTCCCCATGAGATCGGTATCCACGTATTCACCTTTTTGAGCGTTTCCTGCTCGGAAAGGTCGGACTCGAGAGATAGCCTGAGAGGTGACATAGTGGTTTTGTCTTCGCCAGTGATGTGTGTGGAGGAAGGAGACGATGATGCTACTGGAATTGACATTGAGAGCTGCGTCCAGTCTGACTTCAGCTCTTCAGGCCAAGTGCTGTGACTGTGATTGCCATGTTGCTTATCATGGCCGCTGCTAAAATCCAAGTACGTTGATCCAAGTAAGCTCTTTGCCGAGTTAGGGTTGAGCAATGAATCAGAGGATATGTGTCCAAACTCAAAAGAGCTGTTGTTGTTTCTCTGTTTAGGAGAATCCTTGGGTTGCAAGTTAACCGTTGATGGATATACCTGACTCTGGACTCTGCTTTGCAACAAAATGCAAGTAAGCTACGAACATGAACCGACAACTATGTAAGGTTTTGAAAGATACACTACCTATTGTTAGGTAGAGAGTCTGTAGACGGATTGGTGTATTGAGCTGGGGTGGCGAGGCTGCGGTTACGGTTAATACCACCAGCAACCACAGACTGTTCTTTGGACGCAGCTGCAGCAACAGCGGTCTGGTTAGATTGGAGTTCCACAAGCTTTCTTGAACGGTGACGGCCTCTGTTGATGTGTCTTTCACAGTATTTCTGATCAGGAACAGCATCTCTTGAGCACCTCCATTTCTTCCCGTCTGTTCTACGGCATCTTCCTGGCTCAGGATCCATGTTACCCCCTGCGAAACCTAGATGGAATGTTCCCCATCCAACTGCACCAAAAGCCAAACGAATAGTAATCTTTTTAAGACCCAATCAATGTAATAAAAGGACTTTGCATATCTAAAATACAACTAGAATCTTGAAATCATTAATGATCATTAATGAAAAAATTAGAGAGTAGAGAGAAATGGAGCTTACAAGAGCTAGGAGGCAAAGATCCATAAGGGTAAAAGGACTTTTGGATAGAGATGAGCAGACTAGAAGGAACAGGGACATTGGCTGTGATATATTTATAGATCAACGCCTGTTGTTCTAGCTCAGCCCATTGAGTCAATGTAAAAGGTCCTTTCCCTTGCATGCCCATCATCATCCCACCACAACCATATCCTCCTGCATTTAAAAAAAAAAAAAAAAAAAAAAATCTATTTACATTAAAAAAACACATTTCATCAAAAAATCTACTTTGCAGACCTCCTGAGTAGCTTCTATATTGAGGAGGTGGGAACTGGTGGAGAAACGGTGAGAGAGAGTTCTTGTTATCCAAACAGACATATTTACTGAAGTCTTGAGCTTCTGGTTTGTCTGAGAAGCTAAGCATATGTTCTTGTCGGAGAGAGTCAGAAGCAGATCTCGCAAGTGGGAACCCCAACGACTTGCTGTAAGGGGAAGACAAGCTCTTGTCTTCTTCAGCCATTGCTGTTGTTGTTGTTCTTGATAGCTTGGAACTTCGTGGCAAACCGGATCTGTCTTCTTTCAGATCTGGTGACCCGTTTACGTTACTAGTAACCGACCCGGGAACATGAGTCCCAATGTCCATATAAAGAAGTGTAAAAGAAGTAATAATAAAAAAAGAGGAAAGCTAGATAATGACTTGAGAGAGAGTTGCCATGGGAAGGAAGAAAGCTTGAGCAAAGATGAGAGAGACAGAGGGAGAAGAACGAGGCTGAAGTTTTTTGTTTTTGTTTTATAATAATATTATTAGATTTTTTGTTAAAAAGATATTCTTTTAAAAATATGATAATTGGTTGGGAGAGATGAAGCTTTGGGAGGAGACAAGAATGGTGTACTTAAAAAACACATTCCGGATCTCGGACATGCTACAACATATTTATCCATGCTTTATATTCATGGTTTAAAAATAAAGCAACACATTTAGCTATGAATAACAACGTTAATTTATCTAAGCGGTGAACATATATTTAGATATTTGAAGGATTGTATTTTTTGGTAAAAAGATAATGGTAATATTTGACAGGAAAAAAAGGATAATTGTATCATGTAATGCCTTTTTGTTGCAAGAGTTTGCAGAAGGAAACAAAGGGTATATACTTTAAAAGTGAGTGTATATGTACAACGTATGTCTAACATTTTTTTTTTTTGCCAACCGAAAATATATTAGATAGAGAGGTAAATTACAAAGGTCCAAACCGGCCCAAACTACAAAACAAATCAAACCAAAAGCCCACAAACATCAACACTCGAAGCCCAAAGGAAAAACGCGATCCAACAGTCGCACCGCTTCCCCGCAGCACACACCTCCACGTGTTGAGACCACAACCGCCGAAGAGACGCGTGTCGGACACAGGTGCTTCGTCTTCTCACACGGCTCGAGTTTCCACCAGAGCCACCACCGCACCTTCACAGGAGTTACAAGACACCAACTCTATCCCAAACAGAGGTCGACGCTGATCTGAACCAAACGACATCAGAACCACCGGAATCACCGGGAAGAGACCAAAGGACGCCGAAACCACCTCCAACGACAATATTAGAGGTATAGGATTCGGCATCAATCTTCAAGGGCCCGATCTTCAGAGAGCATCCATCGGCGTCGCCGAGATCTCCTCCGAATTCAGCCACCCACCACCATAAAGAAAAACCCTACGCTCAGCCCGAACACATCTGTGGGAATCAGAAGCCGGCGACCAATACCGAAGACGGAAATGGTACGGTCCTAGAGTCAACCGCCGGCGATGATCGGAACAAACGCCTCCGTTTCCCGGACAACCAAAGACGGACCACCACCGTAGACTAGGATGCATGGCCGTAAACTAAAAAGAAAAGAAGAAACAAAGATAAAGAAAGCCTAAGACGATGACCGGACCGGCGGCGGCGAAGAGAGCCGGAACCGCCGGCCGGAAGCTGAGAATCGACGGTGAAAAAACTCTTTAGAGAGAAGTCAGAGGAAACTAGAGAAAGAAAGGTTGCGATGACTACGAAAAGTTGCACAACGTATGTCTAACATACACTTTAAGTGAGATATTTTATTTACTAATGAAAACAAATAAAAGAATTGTCCTATTCAGATAATAAATAGAGAAAATTAGAAAAAAGAGACATCTTCATCTTAGGTTTGTCACTCTAAGATTTTTAGAAGATGTTTTAGGAAAATAGGATTTTGATTCCCTTTAAATACCATATTACCCTTAATTTAATTTAAATTATAATTATAATTTATAATTTTGTAATTGATTTTAAATGTTAAAATATTAAAAAGTTATAATAAAATAAAAGTAGACAAAAAAGAAAGACATGGAGTCGTCGTCTTCCATAACGATTTAGGGTTCAATAGAGAACCCTGACAGAGAGAAGAGAGATGAGGCAGAGAGAGATGAGAAATTGCAGGAGAAAGAACAGACCGGTCTAAGTTCGTGCCATCGTCACTGGTCTGAGATCGTTTCCATCGTCATTGACTGAGTTCGTCTCCACCGCCGGTTCGTCTCCATCGTCACTGGTCTCAAACAAGCCTTGATCCACATGTCGATTTCTCAGAATTTGTTTCTTCTTCTACTGAATATAGGATTCAAATTTACTTGTTTCCATTCCAGATTTCTTGTTAGGGTTTCATTGCATCTCCTCATCTCCGTCACACCTCGTTCTCTCTCTCATCTCCGGTGGCAAGGCGGAGCAGCGTCGAAGGCGGTTCTCATTGGTGGATTCTAGCAAAGGGCAAGCAATGGTTCGAGATTTGGTCTTCTCTTGTGTAAGTTAATTCTCTTTTCTTTCTACTTAGTTATCTCTCTACTTAAAAGCTTAAAATTATTTGGTTCATTAAACTGTTATGAGACTATGCTGAAAAAGGTCTCAGCTTGATTTGCTTTTCTTCTTTCTTTGTCTTTTGGCTACCTTTGAAGATTGTTGTTGGTGGAAGGCACAAGTATTTGATCAATGGTAAGCTTGCTCAACCAATTTAAGTTCAGAAACTTTTCCACTCACTGCAACTTAACGTCAACAATTATTATATTACCAAGGTCTTGAACATGAAACCTCCAGAGATCTTATCGGTCTGTACAAGGTAAGAGATTGTGTTTGTTTTATTAGGAGCTAAGTTCTCACTGATTAGCACTTGTTGAATAAATTTTATTATAATAATAACAATGAAAAACATGTTTATGTGCAGTAAGAAAGAATGGTGAAAGAAACTATTATTGACTCATTGTTGGAGATTAACTACGGAAGACGTTTGAGGATCGTGAGCATGAGGTATATACTTAACCTTTACATAATGACTTCAACTTATTTTTCTCAGTTTGACATTTCTTTTGAGCTAATAATTTTAACTTTGATTTCAACATATCAAAGCTTGTTCTTGATAGAGCATTCTACCACACTTGAACCTCTTTATGTTTTGGTTTATTTATATCTCATGTGTATCGTTGATCGGGCTTGGAGGTATTTAACCTTTTGTCGTTTGTTTCGTTGATCTGGATGGTAGTTGATGCTTCTACTTAATGGCAAGGATGCTGATTAAAAATATTTTGTATCTTCATATTCTTATGTAACTCTGTTTCAGCTGCTAAGAGGAGGTAGCAAAAGCGTGGTCGTTAGCCTCTGGGACATTAGGTTTAGAGGGTGTGTGACTGGAAGACGGTGACGTTAGAGAACTCGTTATTACGGCGTCGGTCGTGGTGTGGTGCGGGCGTAAGGAGATAGAACTTTAGGTATAGAATTTTGTGTATAGGTTTTTTTTTGAAAAGAAGTTTGTAAACAATTTCGATATATAAATTTTAAAAATATATTTTTATTTTTTTAATAATGCTATAATAACAATTGTTTTCTGCTATTATACAATTGCACAACTAATAAAATGCTATCGAACTGGTACTTTAACATAGCACAAGCTAAACAGAGTAGTAGTTTCTAATGGAATCATTCGAAACGGAGTAGTAGTTTCTAATGGAGTCATTCGACCACACCTGTCTTTGTCTACCATGAAACTCTACACGCCGCTGGAATTAGACATCTATTCACCATATTTAACATATATTGGAGTCATGTTGATAGAGAGAAGAGAGAAAAGAAAAGAGAGAAGAGAAGATATGGCAGTGAATAAGAGATAAACACAAAAAACAAAGAGAAGGGGATCATGGAGGAGAAAGATGTGGGATATCAAGAAAATATTTTCTGAGATTTTTAGAGTAGATTTAGGAAACATCTAAAACCGAAAATGGAAATTTCCATATTTTTCGGATTTGCCTAGAATATACAATATACCTAACCCAGAACACAATACAACACATGCAACGCCTATTCTTCCTTAGGCGTCACATAAGGTAAAAGGCAGAAGAGACTATGACACAACATCTAAGTAAGGTACAACATAGAGTTGAGGCTATATATCGTTATATATCTACTGGTACACTGAAGACATATTGCTAGATTGTGAAGCAACTAATTCTAGCTCAGATATAAGGTAGAAGAAACTTTAGTTTACGATATATACCCAAGCTATATCTATGTATTAAGTTTAGTATCGATTTTCTAGATTAAGCAGACTAATAGAATGTGTATTCTATATTGGTTAGAAGAGAAAATAAAATATGATTTTCCATTTTTTAAAAAATAAATTTAAACATATAAATTATCATACCTATGTT
Organism: Raphanus sativus; assembly: GCF_000801105.2. Taxonomy (NCBI): domain Eukaryota; kingdom Viridiplantae; phylum Streptophyta; class Magnoliopsida; order Brassicales; family Brassicaceae; genus Raphanus; species Raphanus sativus. Next base: position 28,464 of record NW_026615380.1, on the reverse strand, counting down.
TCCAATCATTTTCATATTTTTTTACATTTTTAAAGTTATGTTTAATATTTTTTTCATAAACGAAGGGCAAAACATGTCAAAAATTGCCAAAAGTATGAAAAATCCTAAATGGACAAACAAAAGTTTAAAGTGTTTCTCTTTTCCAATTCCATAGTTGTATTGAGTGGAGTACCAAATATTTATCAAGATTCACGTGGTTCCAATGATAATATTGGACCATCTTGGTCTTCTCCCCGTGGATTTTTGTTATATGGAATGGGCCATTTTTCTTGATTCCGTGTATCTGATGTATCGAGTGATATTACACTAACGGTGACTGGTTACTAGATGTTCGTCGGACACATTAAATAAGTGTTAATTAAGAAACAAAGTTGTTTTGTTTTATAATGTTGTTGGATTGATGTGGTAGTTAGAATTATTCTGAAGTGGAATGATTTGGACAATGAAATGCATGAGAAATTGGCAGCAGACACAGATCACATTTGCAAGAGATTATTCTCAAGTGATGAAGATTGTTTCAAAACCAGAAGAATAACTAGCATTTGCAAGTTATTTAGAAGATATCAAAATTTTTTAGAAAAGTTTTAATAGTTCATAGATCATTCATGTATCCCAGACGCAAAATCAAAAGACGGATAGTCTAACACGAAATGCAAAAAAAACAATCATCTTTCGTCGTTCACATGGATGCAGAGCTCCTATCTTGATGCACAGAGTTAATATGAGTTTGTCGCTTACAAAAAAAAATTATTTGGGTCGACCATGTATATAATTGCCTCCAACTCTATTGTAATCATTTCGAAACAAATTATCTCTTATAATTGCTTTATATCAACAGTACTTATGTTAATGATGTATGCATGCCATAAACTTGAAAACACACACATGTGTATATATATTGCATGCATCACATCCAAAGCTTTCAACTATTAAAATATTGACTTAGCTTGGTGGAAAGAGATAAAGAGTTTACTATCTTTTTTTTTTATCAAACCAATTTGCATTTATCTTAAAAGAGTTTAAACTCCATTAAAGGAGAATACAACAAGGCTACAAAGAGCCAACCAAAGTGATAAACAGATAAAACATAAGATAAAATTGATACAAATCACACAAAGAAACCATAAGAAACGCATGACAACGATTTCATAAGCTTCTTGAATAATCGTATCAAGTGTAATCCAAAAGACCACTGACACTACATAAACACCAGAGGAGAGCATAAGCTGATTTACTATCTATCAACACCATCTGTACAAGAAAGTAGATGTTAAATCATCTCCGATTTATCTCTATATTTGTCTTTATAACAGTATTTATAGCCAAAAACTACTTAGACCTTATTCTAATTCTTCATATGATACAGTGATTGTTATATTTTCTTCTGTTTATAGAAAAAAAAATCATCTATATTTAAAATTAATATCTTAGAATATGTATTAGAGCATATATTGTCTTTCTTATAGAATTACTATTTTAGAGAAAATTTGCAAAATACATTAAAATAGTCTTACTTATGAAAAATCTATTGATACAGTGCATATAAACGTAGATGCATTAAAATTATTTCTCGGATTTTCATATACTTTAATTTTGTTTGTCAGCGACACAAACCTTAGTCAAAAATTTTAAAAATGTTTTATCATTGATATTTTTTACAAACCTTAACTAAAGTTTTAAAAAATCATTTTAATATTGATAGTAGAGTGTAGGGTCGATCATGTGGTTTTGAAGGTTATAGACGATTTGATAAATTTTCAATAACTTAAAAGCATAACTTTTTATTTTTATAAATTGGGGGGGGGGGAGGGGAGGGATATGCATATATAATTTTTCAAAGAACTTTTGAGATTTGAAACGAATGTTCCATTTGATTTAGTCTAAAACTAACCTTATTACCAATATACCATATGAAAAATGTAGATGCGTGAAAATGATTTTTTGAATTTTCACAGACTTCAATTAAAATTATGGGAATCATTTTCTGCAAAAATAAAGTGTGCAATTCTTGTTTTTACCTAGTTTTATATTTTTGGGCATCAATCAATGTTCATGTCTAACGATTTACATGTATTTCTTCAAAATAAACGATAAACATAAAATCAATTTTCTTGTTTGATAAGTAATTTTCCACTCTATCTGAACAGTTAAATTCTCACAATTTTAGAATTATAAAAGGAGGTTATCAACGATATATTAGGAAAAAAATAATACACAAAAGTTTTACATTAGTTTGGTTTGAATGCAGCGGTGATATGTGTGGGTTGGATGCAGAAGTGGAGGATATCGGATGGCAGGCTATAGACACAGCAACAGTTTTTTCGACCATTGGTATTTTCTCTTTTCTAAAAACTGCTTGGTGTTTTTATGTGGCTCTTTGGGTGGATGTTAACCATGTTTTTGGTGCTAGTGTTGATTTAGTTTATGTTTGTTCTTGAGTCACCGACTCACCATCATGTGGGTTTTAATCACTCTAGTGTGGATTTTAGTTACCGTTTCTTACGAGTTCTTGGTTTTAGACTTATTTTGTTTTGATGCCAGTTTGCATATGAATATTGGTATTTTGCATAAATGAGTTTCAGTTTGGGAAAAAATTACATTGATTTTTGCGGGCTACCCTTTGTACGTTTCTCAAGTCTCTTCTCTGGCATATAGGTTTTGACTTAGCTATATACCCTGCTAACAAAACCAAAGGCATTTTGGGAAATGGGTACAGACTTTTTTATCACAAGATATACTAATAGTTTATAAATTTGATAATCTACACCAACATAGTTTAAGCTTTGAATGATGACCGATAACACCGCACTGTCCCGTAACAAAAATCTATATCTATTTTATTTTTGAACAGCATATTCATTTATCTACACAATTTTATTATTGTTACAATCATATTGCATAATTCTGCAGTTATCCGCAGATTATTATTTGAACCATAAATATGTTTCAATTAATGACCAGAAACTGAATGTTACACTATATTTACTTTTAATACTACTCTAGACAAAATAAATACTAATATCAGACGAAAATATTATTTATATATATATTTATATTTATATATTTATATATTTATATTGTGCGAATTTTACATTATTCAAGTTATGTACTGGTGGATATGATTACCTCACTCGACTATTTGTACCGATCTTCAAATTTTATCACACTATTCATTCTTTATTACAGCATAATAATTGATTCTGTCAATGTTTTTTTCCTGACGAATGATTCTATCGATGTTTCGTTATGTTAAACAGTACTTTTTCGTTGTGATTATACGATCATGCAATACAACTATTAAAAAGCTCAATAATGTATTCGTTTATACGGCACCAATAAACCAACAAACTTAATTTCTTTGGCCTGAATATAGGGTCTAACAGCCCGAAAATGTTCATAAAATAAATAGTTTGAATATTGCCATATGAAATTAACGCATATTTCTTAGTAAATTTTCAGAGCATATTTTCCAATTTAAAAGTCTGAATGTTGGTATTTTCATATAGTTGATCATTCCAAATGCTCCACCTTGTGTTTGTGTATGTTGGCTTAGACCATCTAAAATGATATTCTCTAATTTTTTCAATTTAAAATATAGAAAAATATAGAAAAAAAAATATAGAAAAAATTATAGAGTACTATTGAAGATGCTCTGAATTAAATTGATAAATAAATTAGACATATGAATAATCATATACATCATTCCCAAAAGTATATTTAAGAACTATTTTTTGTACTTTAACAACTAAAGTTGTGGAAATAGTATTAATCATTACCATTTTATTGTATCAGTTATTTTCATTAACTACGCAGCGATCACACTTGTACCGTGTTTGCTATATTTCTTTTTTTCTAACTACTACTCACCCTGTTTTTTTTTCTTTTGGTATCAAGGTTAAGACAATCTCCAATGTATTTTGCTATTTTCACCTCTAAAATAGAAGAACTCTATAATAGAGTTGAGATATGCTCTAATGTATTCCCCTAAAATAGCAATCTCTAAAATATAGAGTAAAAAATAGAGGAATGCTATTTCTTCCTCTGTAAATAGAGAAAAAAATAGAGATTTCTATTATAGAGGAAGAAATAGAGGTGGGTTGGAGCAATTTCACCTCTAAATACTATTATAGAGGTGAAAATAACAATGAGTTGGAAATGCTCTAACGCATGTAGATTAAAAAACCAAAAGTTTATAAAATTTATCTTAGTTACATAAACACATAATTAAATAAAAATAATTTAACCAATAAAATATAATATTCTGTAACTGACCACAAATTTCAGATCACATTAAATTTTCGAATAAATAAAAAAAACATCACTTATTTACGAAGAAAGATTTACGTTTAAGGTCACATTTCATCTTTTATATTACCTCATAGATCACTTTCAGCTACCTAGACACATTTTTCGGTTTCCAATAAGCTTTTTCATCATCCAGCATGTAGAAAAACCAATGTTACCCTTCTGCTATTTCTCTTGCTTTTTTCATCTCATTAATATTTAACTTATATTTGACTAATTTTCACCAGATAAATTATGTGACTAAAATCAATTATTTTTCTAATAAAAATCTTATCTCTTTCATCCTCTTTATCTTTCTTCCGCCAAGGTTTCAGAAGCTTTTTAGAGTTATAACCTTTATTCAAATTGCGTATATCTCTCTTACCTAGTATTTTGTTAAACAAATTTCACATCTGGTTTTTTTTTTAAGTATGATTGGTGAGATTTCAATATTATCTTGTTTTGATTTTTTCTCTGAGATTTAATTCATGCTTCTAACCTGATTGTGTGTTTTCTTTTTGCTTACGTTTCTGATCAAACTCTCTACTAGATGAAACTTTGTTGTTCCTAGATTGAATCTAAAGTGGCTACAAAATTTGTGTCTTCTCTCTCTTGTATTTTTGTTTTTGGACAAATGTGCTCACACAATGGTGATTAGATTTTTGAGATTCAGTCAAATATGATTCATTGTCATCCTCGTCACAAAAGTTCTGAACTTATGTTTTTGATCTACAAAAACTTTGTCTTTTTACCACTTCTGAAATTTAATATCTTATGAATAGATGAAAATGCAATGTGATAGAGAGCTTTGTGTGGGCGATGTACATGTTTGCGGAAACGATGGCTCATCGTCCGATCATGGCGCCTCCGGAATCAAGTCGCAGAAGAAGCTCGAGGATCAACCATGGCCAGATCTCAGAATTTTGCACATCTGGCCCTTCTATTTTCAGCTTTCACGAACTGACCCCAAAACTATTGAAATTGTAGGGACATCCTTGCTAATTGGCCTCTGTGCAACCTTGGTCCCTCGTCTTCTGGCCTGTTCTCAATCTGGCCCCATAACTTCTAAAATTGCAGATTTAACCACTGATTTTCGCCCCAAATTCTAATTTGTGCACTCCAATCCCTATTAAATGCAAATGAGTATCCAAATGCAATTTAGTGACCTAAATGCAATCTAAAATGATCATAATAATCTCTAAAATATGAATCTAAAAACTTATAAAAACATGAGATATCAATGTGTACCCTGAAAAATATTGTACACAATAACAAATGTACACATGTACAAGCATATAACAATGTGATGTAAGCAATGCAAAATCAATTTATTGTATCAAGTTTGTTTACTTAAACCGAAGGCGTACATGTGTATAGATATGTGTATAGATGTACATGTGGTTTTCACGCATTTTATAGAAAATTCTTGCAATTTTGATGTTTGATTTTCAGACAAACATCATTATAGAGGTAATGTACACAATTATTTAAATTTAAGTAACATATATATATGTACACATGTACATTATACATATAAGACGCATATATATAGAGATAATGTACACATGTCACTCAACGGTTTGTACACATGTACACTTCATTTATGCTTAATTTTAATATTTTTTAGAATGGTAATTTTGTAATTAACTCGTCTTCTTCAAATTAGGGCTTCCTACGATTTCTGCAACTCATTTCCGAGTCCCAATTGATTTTTTCATGAATTTTTTATTTTTTTGGCGATTTTACATTCGGAACTTATAGATGTTGTATAGATTAACCGATTATAGTTAAAACACAAACAAACACACAAGTTTTCCCATGATTCAAACATCCCCTCCAATTTCTGGGTTTCTTAAATTATTATTATCAGAAAAGAATAGTTGATGGAGCAGTTCAAATTTTATGAGTTTATTCTTGAAACGATTAGAGTAGATGGTTTCTATTTATTTAATTGAGAACCTTAAAAAATGCTGAAACAAAATCAATTATCACAATTTATTAAGTCATCCAAATTCATGTTAAAAAGAAGAAAGTAAATAAGTAAATGTATCAGGGACAATTTGATATTCCAACATCCATAAAGTGCCTTAGTAGCACAAAGTGATCTTTCATGGTAGAGAAAGTCATAATGTGACCCATGATGTAAAAATCTCATTTATGAAACCAAATAAACATGAAGTAAACTAAAACAGAAGGAGTACTAAGTAAACTAAACACAAGTCATACACATCATTTTCACCTCATATTAGCTTCGTTTTTTTGATTAATTTTTGATGTAATACACTTTAGAACAATTAAATACGTCTTAAAAATATGTTTTTCTTCTCAGATCAAACTAGTTGTACTACATATGATGACGATGAAGATGTGTTTCGTTTTCAGTGTCAATAATAATTTTTTATACTAACTAATTAACGAATATCGGAAATACTAACAAGCAGGAGGAGCGTGATTTTGTCAGAAGTAGTGTGGAATAAAATCCCCTAGCCAAGAAGAAAAACGTGTAACTGTATTTACAAATAAAAATGCACGCAGATGTTTTTTTTTGCTTAAAAATGCATGCAAATGTTTTTTTTTTTAAATGCATGCAAATGTTTTGAATTCAACGTTATAAATCTCCACCAAACAAAAAAAAAAATCTCCACCAAACAATAGCGAGAAAATCATAACTCAAATAAGATTTTCATGTGGTGTTTTCCGCAAATAAAACTGAATTTGTATTGAGCTTTGACATCTCAATTATTGGATACATGTTTTTTTTTGTCGGCTATTGGAGACAGGTTGAAAACATATTTTTAATTTTCCAAATAAAGCAGAGACAAAAAATAATTAACCAAAAAAGAAACAAAAACCATTGGGACAAGGGAAATATAGCGGTTAAAAAGGTCAATTGGGTAATATGTGGTGAATAACGAAGTGGTAGAACATCGGATATCGTGTTCGAAAAGTGGGAGCCATGGAAAGTGTCGACATGATAGGTGAGGGATATGTATGATAGGCTCTCTTAGCTTAAGGGTTAGACTATTCCAGTAGATTATTAGTAGACAGCTAAATGGTTTGTCGTTTAATCAGTTTTTAGGACTTTGGTTTTTGGTTTTGTTTTTAGTCAAAGCCTAGAAGCTCATGCGGCATGCGCTACTCTACTACATGTGAACTAATCTTATTTAACTTTTGTTATTTTCTTAGTTTCGTGTGCGCATTTACGCATAGAGATGAAATAAAATAGATAAAGTAAAACTACTCTTTTACCATTCGTTATGCAAACCAGTAGCCTTTCAGAGACCTTTCACTTCGGCTCGGGTATTTTAACATGTACCCGAAAACCCGAACCAGAAACGACCCAAAAATATTTGATGCAAAACCGAACCGAAATTTATTTACCTTTTAGGTCAAAAATTTGGTTGTCCAAAAGAACCGGAACCGAAAAACCCCGACCTGAATAGACCCTGACCCCAAAAAAACCCAATCCGAATAGATCTGACCCGATAAAAACCGAGTTGTACCCACCTTATATATTATTTTATGATTTAGCTGAAATATCTTTTGTTAATAATATTTGTTATTATTTGTAACATTTTTAAGTAATGTGATGTTAAAAATTTTGAGTTTAAACATGTTTTATTTTAGTTATTAATAGCTTAATTTAAGTCATTTTGTAAAATTTTAGATATATATGATAAAGATTGACTAAATATAGTATGTCATGTTTTTCTGATCTAAAATACTCGAACCCGATCCGTATCCGACATAAATTCGAAAATTACCCCTATTTTACAGGTTTTAGAATTATAGATCCAGATCGACCCGCACTCGACAAAACCCGATCCAGAACTATCCTAATTTCAGAACCCAAAAAATTTGGATTCAATAGGACCCGATCCAAACCATATCCGAAGGCCCGCATGTCCAGCCTACTTTTACTCGTTAAGATCTACATATGCAATGTACTCGTTAGCGATTCAAACATATATACTAGATTTTGACCCGCGTTTAGAAAGCGCGGGTTTGTTTCCGTAATTTTTTTTTAATTTTAATGAATTTTTATAAGATGAAGTGTATGCACAAAATATTTAAAACAGAATCATGATTAGGAAAGGACGATTTAAAAAACATTATTGAAATAAACAATGTTGGTATGTACAGAGTCGAGCTAACGTGGTAATTCGGAATGTTTTTAAATTAGAAAATGAAAATTGTATATATTTTTTTGAAGATTTTAGTAAACCGAAATAAATATATGTGTGAACAATTCAACTAACAATTTTTTTCTTGTATATTAACTTTCAAAATACAGAAAATCTAACGAATAATATAAAATATTTTTTTATTTTTGATAAAGAATAAATAAATATAAAAATACAATATTGTTACATGTTTTATTTTGTAGGTAAGAGATTTTTTGAACACAAATTGATTATGTATAGTTATTAATACTAAACTTTTAGATCAAGTATTCCATGATTTGAACACAAATTGATAACATATGGTATTTAATACTAAACTTGTAGATCAAGTATTCGAACATTTAAGATTTCTGTTTCTTAAATCGTATAGAACATATATAGTTTCGAAAATATATTCCGTTAAAGTAGGGTAGATAATATTATTTTAAAATCTTATTTAATATTCTAATTAACAATATATTGAATAAACCCTTTCTCAAAACAATATATATGTACTGGAATCTATTTGTTAAAGTTTTGTCACGATAGATAAGTAAATACAGATTTTAAATTTGATCGATGACAATGAACTAATGAATGAAGTACTTGCCAGCTTAAGATCGAACTAAGAACCTTATTAAAGAATATACTTGTTATATAACGAATTTAGCTCTACTATTTTCTTAATTAGTTTGATTCAAAATGATACAGTATGTTGGCGGATTAGTTTGATTCAAAATGATATAATATATGTTAGGTTTTGCTCTGAATCATTTTGGCTGGTCGAGAATGAATGTGTACGCTTTCATCGAGGTTAGGGTATGATTTGATATGAACAATCATTGTGGCAGATCGGTAATGAATGGCTTCTTTCATTAAGGTTATGGTATGATCTGCTCTGAACATTTTTATTGAACAGAGTTTTGACGTCTTCGTGTTTTGTTCAAAGAGAGGAATACATGTGATTTGATTATTGTACATCAATAAGATTATAATATATGGATTGACTCAATGAATAATAAACTTTAAATTGCATGGTGTAAAACATATATTGTGTTCCATAGTATCGTGGTCAACAAAAAATATGAAGTTTTATCTTGTTGGTTTTAATTAGGCGTAATAAATATTGTTAGCTAGATATACGATTTATTTTGTAAGTTAGGTTAATAATATATACTAGATCTTGATCCGCCCAACTGGGCGGGTATTTATTTTAAGTATTTAGTTTTTTATTTATAAATGATATATTTGTAATATTTAAATATAAATTTATATTGAAAATTAACATTTGTAGTTATAATAAAAATTAAAAGTTTAAAAAATATTTTTATATAAATTTTAAATTCCTAATAAAAATAATATAGAGATGGGTCATAATTTTTTCCAATTCTAAAATCTTAGCATTCTTAATAACAATAAAATTATTTATAAATAAATAAAATATATAAACATATTTGAAATTAAAATAATTTGTTAAAAAAAATCTTACGCCATTGTTGTTTATTTCTATAGTTTGACCCGTGTCTGTATAAATATTTGCTTTCACTTCAATTTTTTCTTTGTTCTAATGATAATATATATATGTGTGTGTGTAAATTAATATGTATTACATAATTGTTAGTATAACATTTTAAAACAAAATTTTTATTTATTACTTAAATAATTATTTTATGTGATTTTAATCGTCTATTTATATCACAGTGTATCATATAAAAATCTAATATTTATAACTAATTGGAGTTATATTATAATAGTGTTATACGAACAATTTATAAATAAAATATTTTATATTTTATTTATATGATATATAAAATTGATTTTGATGCGTGATTTTATTATATTATTTTTATTAATAAATATTGAAAAATATTAAATGTTAACAAAAAATCTATAAGGAAATTAATTTTGGTTAAGATTCATTCTATTAAAGAAATCTATTGTTTAAATTAGGAAAAGATATTATATACTTAAATCTATCATTTAAATAAGGAAAAAATAAAATTCTCTACTATCTTTGTTACCAAACAAAATTTAATTTCTTAAAAACTTTTATCTCTATTACCAAACAAAAGCTTAAAGTACTTCTACTTTAATAAGATAGATGGTAAGACAAAATAGTTGTTATTCAAATGAATAGGTACAGTAACTTTGTATAGGTAGATTTTTTCAGAATGTTCCTCTTTTAATAGAATAGATACCGCTTATTTACGATTTCATAATATTTTTTTCACTTTTTTGGTAAAATATGTTTTTTTTTACTTTGAAACCAATTGCTCTGTTTTAGATATGGTCTCTTCTCATCTACGATGAGCTCGTATATTACTTTTTTTTTTAGCTCGTATATTACTACCCTACTATTAAACCACAATAAGGTTCTTTTCTTTTTGTTAACACGAATACGGTTCTTATATTATATAATCTGCTCTATCGAAATGATATAGCCTATTTAATATTTTACCAAAAAAATGATATAGCCTACGTAATTTCCTTTCTAAAATACATATTTAACATGTCATAGATTTTCATAATTAACACGTGAGAATGATACTAACGAATCTTAATTCTCGATCATGGATACTCTACTTCTTTGTATGGTAAAGGTGAATAAATTTAGATTATGTTTGCTGGTAGGAAGCTGGAAGCATAGTCGTATGAACATGCATAATGCATGGGTCCAAATCATATATTCAAAACAAGTTTTATACTAAAAGATAAATTAGAAATAAAGAGAGACATGGGACACAATAAGACATCAAAGCATGGGCTCCGTCACATAGTAATTTTCATATACCTTCTCTCTATTGTTATTGTTGATAATTTATACAAAATAAGTAGTATTCATATGGGTCACCATTTTAATTTCATCCATTGTGTCAAGATTTTATACATTCAACGTACATTTCGCTCTTCTACTCGATACACGTGATGATATTTCGTTCATGCATGTGCTAGACAACAAAAGAAGAAAATACACGAAGATAAGATACTAGAATAGCTCTGGTGACGTCATATTGTCAAGTGTGCAAGTTCCGAATAGAAACAAAATGGCTTAATTTAAAATGAAATCAAATATAAAATCTAATATGTAAAACAAACTTTGCATGATGAGAACTAATGAAAATTTGAAGAATTTAATTGAAAGATACTGTAACATATCATTTACAAAAAAAAAAGATACTGTAACATATATAAATGTATATTTTGTCGACAAAAAGTATAAAGTATATTTATAATGGTCCACTAAAGGCCTTTCAAATTAAGGCCCAATAAATATTTAATCTAATAGGTGTTGGATTTTGAATGGCCTTTTAATCATGATCGATATAAAATAAAACAACGGCAAGTTAAGAGGAGAGATTCACTAAAGCCTTGGTTCAAGGCCCAATTAATAAAAGGGACCTCAATCCTTCCGATACAAATTGTTAGCTTCGATCATATCTTTCGTTGAGCTTCGACCAACAGCAATTTAATATCTATCAATAACATTTTCTGACGTTTCCTCAAAACACTATCTTATAAAATAACCTACAAACAATCTTTAAATATTGCTTTATAAGCTATAACAAATTAACAATAATAAGTATATAATTGTAAAAAACCCCATAACAAGCACTCTTCCTCCGTATCACTTCAAAGGAATTGTATTCGAGAGTTTTAAGTGATTTGCATTAAAATGAAAAATCTATTGTTATTCAAACATGAATTTTAAAAACTCATTTAAAATCCACGGCTATTGAACTTCACATTTCGTAAAATATTATGAAATCTACTGTTATTGAAAAATATTTAAGTTGTAGAACTTTAAAATTTTCAGGTGATTTTAGAGTGTTTGGATAAATTTTCTTAGTTAAAAAAATAATACTCAAATCTCATGATTTTATGTGATATTTTAGAGTAGTTTAACAAAAATCATTTAAATCTCTCCAACTTATTGAAATCATCTAAAATTCTATTAAAAATCAAATCACAAAATGTTAAATTGAATACATCCCATGGTCAAAAACATCAGTTACATTTAATTTTGTGCATGAAAACTTGAAAACATCAGTTAAAATAAAACAAAAATCATTTCTTAATTACATGTTGGATTAATTATAATTATTGAAATCATTAAAAATCCACTTGTTTAGAAGAGGGAGTATATAATTTTGTCAAACACACATTCACTTCATAAAAGATGGTACAAACAAAATGGATATAAAATTTTAATTTAAAATTACAATTCTCAAGGAAATTTATCTTTGTAATTAATTTATTAACCTCCATACGCAAAAAAACTTTCTATATGCATGATTATGATTTATGAACCGTAAACATGGATGCAGGATTTGAAGGCCATGACTTTTTCTAGATAGAAATGATCCAGACCTGTCCACCATAACTAAAATCTTATTGACAACTTACAAATATCAATAGAGCAGAATGAAAAAAAAAAGTTGTATGCCTGTCATATTCAGTACATTCCAATTCTATCTATTGGCTATTTTTATTTTGTTTCATATAAATTTAATAGACATAAAGGGTAAAACCAGACACAAAGCCCTCTCTTTGGTCTCATTCTTATTGCTTTTTTCATGAAAAGCCAAAGCCAATAAACAGTGTTAAGAAAAAAAAGATGGTTAAAATTTGGAAGACAATTCAAAAAGGATCTTGCAGAACTCATGCGAGGCATGTATCAGACTATCAGTATAAGAGGCACCTTCCTAGTTTGCTAAGGGTTTGGAGTTTTCTTGATATATAAATTTTTGTTAGGATGATTTCGTTATTATAACAGAATATCAGGAGATATGAAGACATAGAATCAATAGTAAATTGGTTGAATCTTGGATCTACAAAAGCGATATCTTGAAATTGATAAAGAATTGACGATCATGGATTTCTGCTAGACATGATTTTTTTAATCCATTAGTTGGTTCTTTTGGGAAAATAAATCAGAATTTGTTACCCTTTAGACAAAGGAGAGCAACTTCGCAAGCTTTTACATACCCTCAGTGCCTTTTTGTCAATTTTTGTGAAAGAATATCTAACTGTTAAATAAATACTCTCTCCGTTTCATAATACTTGATGTTTTACCATAGTGCACAAAGATTAAGAAAATTGTATTTTTTAATAAAAAATATTTTAAAGATATAATTTTAAAATCAATTAACCAATAATAAAAAAGACTGTGAAATCTAATTGGTTGAACAGTTTCCAATAAAGTTAAAATAACCTTAAAATCTCAAAACTTCAACTAATTTGAAACAAAATTATCCTTCTAAAACATCAAGTATTATGAAACGGAGGGAGTATTTTTAAGAAGACAAGTATCTCTATACGTAGTTTCTTTTCAACGGAGTGGAATATAGCTATGACCTTTCTGCATGTATACTATACGTACGTAGGCTAGTTTTTTATTTATTAAATAATAAATGTGCATGAATCTAATAACCAATATTTGTATACCAGTATAGGTGACGCCAAAAGATGAATCCAATCCATGGTTAATGAATATGCAGAATAAAGAGAGAATGACATAAGAATTCAGATGTGACGTGACATATTGGCCTCGATTACTTGGACTACGACATTTCAGACCTACCAATTTTTACAGTTTTTAAATTACTCGTATAATAATAACCTATAGTTACAGAATCTTTAATTTTTCTTTGTCGTTTAAATACTTATAAGTCTACCAAAAACTTGCAGAATGTTCCGTCTTCTCAGTTTATTTTATGTTATCTTGTTTTGTTGGCACTTAAAAGTCTACCAAAAACTTGCAGGTTTTGAGATTAGCGCTGTACCAAAAAGCTATAAATTTACTTTAGTTGACTACTGACTTAACGCTATAATCTAATAAAAATCCCGATTAGACGTGGCAGGGGCTGAGGGAAAAAAATTAATTTACATGGATGATGGATCAAATTGATAACACTTATATTTTACAAAGGTCAACAAGCTTAATCCTTTAGATTTTTATGCAACAACTACATGTAATTTCTTTTCTCAAAAAATTTCACATGGATCATTTGACCCACATGCCACTGCTCTATCTCCGCCACTGAGACGCGGTTTATAACATAGAACAAGAAAAAAAAGAAAAGAGTTACATCAATACTTCAATAGTATCAGTCCTTTCGGGAACATCCGATCAAAATCAAAAGTATTGTTTGTGATAAATAATTAAATACATCGAAAAAGCCCAATGGGCTATTTATTTTCAAGGCATGCGAATCGTAATAAAAAGTCGAAAAAGAAAAAAAAAGTAGAAGACATGCCCTGTTAAGGGGTCGCTGTCTTCACTCTCTCATCTTCTCTGTGTATTTGGCAGTTGAATTTCTCTGCATGCAAAATCTAATTTTAGATTTCGTGTTGGATTCTCAGTACCTTATTAAATTACCAATCTATCCCTGTCATCAAACGTCAACGTTAATATTTCTCTTTCTTCTTTCTCTCTCGCACAGAGATACACTAGTAACTACACATATTTGATCCAAAAAAAGATACACTACACATACAATATATTGCATATATGTAGGATTTAGTTTAATTATCTATCGTGATTTAATGATTTGTCTATTATTGTGTTTCTCCTTTCTCTTTCACCATACATGCAAAATCTCCTGCATTTCTGTCTCATTCGGGAAATTTTATGTAAATACAAATAAATGGTCCTAATTCCTAACATCTTAATATTTAATAACTAAAACAATTTAAAAAAAACATTTTGGTGGTACGTTTGCATTAAGTTCGATAACTACTCACATGTGAGGTACTACATATTTTTGAAACTGTTTTTTGTCAACAATTGGATGAGAATAGCATTAATGTATTTTCGCTGACATTACCAACCAAATGTTTCTGCTTTTATGGATAGTTCTATATGTTGCACTTGATTGTAGATACTAGATTAAACTGGTTTGTTTATTCAAATCCGTACCCCAAAAAATGGACCAGAATGAAAGTCGTGGGTTTCTTTAGCTAGATGATGTGATTCTGATGAAATTTATCTTTGATAATTTTGTTCAGTGTTTTGATAAGAATCTCGTGTTTTACGTACGTAGATATAAACACGTGTACCTAATAGAAATTCCAACGAGACTAGAACTCTTCTTTTTGGGTCAAAACAAGACTAGAACTCAAGATATGAAAGAATCTATGAAATACTATATACTTACGTTTACATTTTTTATTTCTTTACGGAAAATTAGATAAGAAAATAAAAATTAAATGAGTGATTATAATTAAACCAATAATCATGTACACTTCAGGGGTACAATGGTCACTCCAGAACTAGTATGAAGCCAAAGAGTCGTCTCTGTCCTAAAGATCTACAGCTGTTTCGTCTGTGAGTAGAGAAGAAATTGAATGATGAGAACGTTTCCCGTTTTGTTCTCCGTCGCGATCTTGCGGTTGTTGACGTTTTGTTCATGTCGCCTGTTGATTAATGGTATCAAAGTGAATAGAAAATAGGATGAGTATTATGGAAAAACATAAACAAAGATAATTGGATACAAAATGGTACTATGTACTATTTAACTTTAATTTTGGTGGAATTATTAATCATTACAAAAATCAAAGGGAGGAAAGAGGGACCTCTTCGTGCATATGATTTTCCCTCCAAAACAACTGCTCCCACTATCCCTTTTTGCATTCCAACAAAATCATTCACACTAGAAAATCTGTCGCTTGATCACTTTCATGCATAAATAAACTATATTAGGTAATTTCTTTCGTAATCTCAAATCATCGCTGTCTATTATTTGATGATACTATGTTTTCTGTACTTAAGGATATAATGATTTCGTATTAGTAACTGATCGTATGTTATGTAAGTATAAGGGTAGATATACTTGTCCACCGCCGTTTTAACTGATTTTGTAAAGAATGTAAAAATATAATAGAATTGCCGCTATCTTCTACTCGAAGGAATTTTTCCCGTATATATGCACATTTAAAGGATCAATCATTTAATGCTTTAATCATTAATATAAAAGTTTTTACTTTAAAATTTCAAAGATTATCACCGCTTAGTCCATCGTCGTTAGCAGAATATTAACTTTGATAAAAAAAATCTTTATCGAAGTAACAATTTTTATCCATAAGAAAATTTGACTATTTTAAATAAATAAAATATGACCAGGTTCAATTAATCCATGTTTCGACGCATAACTCTCGGTTAAACAAATACCTCTTACTAGTAAACAAAAAACTGATTAGTCTATCAAAATTTGCGCAAGTGTGAAAAATATCGTGTTACAATAGAAAACTAATTATAATATCGAAGATTTATTCTATATATTCGTATTTATGTTCCCTCTGCTCCTCCATGCTGCAGGTATTCTGACCAACGACTGTACATTAAAAGCAAATTATCAAAGAGGAAAAAACGTTTCTTGCTCTAAACTTAAAAAGGTTTCTGGACTTGTTAATGGCAAAGCGAGAGCATAATAACATTTCTTTCGTTTCTACAATTTGTAATTGTTTCTACAATTTGTAATTGCAGAAGAGAACTCTCATGAAATGTTAAGAAACTAATGTAGAAGTATTAAAAACATAAGGTTTAACAATGATTACCTTAAAATTAAAAAAAAACAATGATTAACCAAAACGTTATATAGTATAAGCTGAGTGATGAAGTTATTAGAATTACCGAACTTAGTAATAGTAAGGTTTAATGTAAATAAAATAAGAAAGGAAAGAACATGAGAAATGTAAATATTTTAAAGATACGAATATTGATCACTAATTGACTAAACTATTTCCATTTTAAAATTGAAAAGGTTGATACTTGAGTCATGGTGATAAAAGATGAATGGGTCACATGGGCGGTTCTTGAGCAAAACGGCGCCGTAGAGATGTCTTATCCTACATTGCATCTGGTTATTGCAGACATCACAGGGGGGCCTACGTATGTTTAACTTTTAACATATCTAGTTAACTATCGCTTGTACACAAGAAAATCTTACTCCTAACAGATACATGCGAAAACATACATTACGTATATAAATTACTTTTGTAAAATTTCAAACAACATCTACAAAATGTGGAAAAATTATCCAAAATTTTGTTTTTTTTTCTTCTATCTTTTAACCCAGTTTATTTGTTCTGTGCATCGGATCAACACCACCGATAAATTTGTCCAACGGCTCGGGCCATAACATCTTACAGAATAAGCGTGACAATATGCTGCTTACAACATAACCAGAAACATGCCGCTATGGCACAATTCAAGTTTTTTTTATTCAAAAAAATTTCCTAGTTAAGCTTTTAAGTATAATTTGTAGCTGGAGTTACAAACATGTCACTCATATAGAGACAGCGCAGTGTATATACATATCATTTAGTGTATTGTAAATCAAATATAAATATGAGTAGAGACCCACTAGGTTAGAGAGTTCGGAAGATCACGAAATAAACAGATGAATTCAAAGGATGCAGAGTTATATATGTCGGGTCATTTAGAGCCGTGACCAAAAGTTTCGTCGTTAATTTCTACGGTCGGTCATGTAATTTTTTGGATGTTTCTCCACCCTTTTGTGGACTTCTATATAGTTTTGTCGGTTTATAGGTTTGTATTCGTATCCCTCTCTCTCTCTCTCTCTCTCTCTCTCTCTCTCTCTGTCCCAGTAACGAGACGTACGTATATTCACGAAAAGAAAAACGTTTAGTTTCAATTTTATTTTATATACATATTTGTAAAATGAGTCACACACAAGATTAACGCCTAATGGTATGAAATGTTTTGAGAGTGCGTATTGAGTGTCCTACCATTATTTTACTAACTCGCATAGATTTATCATTTATCTAGTGGAATTTTCTTTCAGTGTATTTATATTTTAACGAGTCTTGATATTTAATTATTTATTAAGAATTAGGTTAGAAATCTCAAACTTATTCTTGTTTGAAACCTGCTAGCTATGTATTTCGTAAAGAATCTCGAATCAGCTGAGTTCAATCTGTGAATGTTTGCTATATAGGTCGATTTAGAACATATCAAATGCATACTATTGTATTGACAATAGAAAAACGATAGAAACAAAAGAGCGTGGGTGCGTTGACAGTTGTATTGTAACTCATATCTCATACTATTAGCCTTAACAGTGAGTGTATTAACTTTCAAAATGTCCTCGAAGACTTTTAAGAAATCATATTAATAAAATGAATTTTGTAAGGCTGAAAGTGCGAAATAAAATAAAAAAATGAAATAAAAAGTGAAGAAACGTCTTTCTCAATAAGAACACAGATCCCAACGGATTCAAACAGCAAATTTGTGCTTTGCTCTTCTCTCTTTATCCTTTCAAAAACCCTCTCTTATATTCTAAAGCCCCTTCCTCTCTTTTTTCTTATCATCCGAAACAAAGATAAAACAAAACTTTGAGTTTTCTTATAAGCTTACAGAAAGAGAGAAAAAAAAAAGATGATGTATTCGTTGTTTAGCCAATGATTACTAATTAGCTGACCACTTCGAGAGATTTAAAAACAAAAACGAGAGAGAGAACAAAGAGATACATTATAGAAAGAAAAGAAGAATGAAGTCCTTTTGTGATAATGATGATAATAATCATGGCAACACGACTAATTTGTTAGGGTTTTCTTTGTCTTCAAATATGTTGAAAATGGGAGGAGGAGAAGCTCTTTACTCATCTTCCTCTTCTTCAGCTGCTACATCTTCTGTTCCACCACAACTTGTTGTTAGTGATAACAGTAGCAACTATGGAGTTTGCTATGGATCTAACTCAGCAGCTGGGGGAATGTATTCTCAAATGTCTGTGATGCCACTCAGATCTGACGGCTCTCTTTGCTTAATGGAAGCTCTCAACAGATCTTCTCACTCAAATCAGCATCACCATTCTCAAGGTTAGTAGTAATGTGAATTAGGTTATCAACAAGTTGATAATCTTATTTACTTTTCTTGTTGTTGTGTCTTGTATAATGGGAACATTTTTGTTCTTTTTTTTTTGAAAGATTGGAACATGTTTGGTCTTAAGGAGTTTTTTTTTTCTTTTTTTCTTTTCAGTTTCACCCCCAAAGATGGAGGATTTCTTTGGGACCCATCACAACAATACAAGTAACAAAGAAGCCATGGATCTCAGCTTAGATAGTTTATTCTACAATAGCACTCATGAGCCAAACAGCAACACAAACTTTCAAGAGTTTTTTAGCTTCCCACAAGCCAGAAACCACCATGAGGAAGAAACAAGAAGTTACCAGAATGACCCTGGTTTGACACATGGAGGAGGTTCCTTTAATGTAGGGGTATATGGGGAATTTCAACAGTCACTGAGTTTGTCCATGAGCCCTGGGTCACAATCTAGCTGCATCACTGGCACTCACCACCACCAAAACCAAAACCACCAAACTCAAAACCACCATCAGATCTCTGAAGCTTTGGTGGAGACAAGTGTTGGATTTGAGACAACAACAATGGTGGCTGCTGCCAAGAAGAAGAGAGGACAAGATGAAGTAATGGTTGTTGGACCGAAACAGATTGTTCACAGAAAATCTATTGACACTTTCGGACAACGAACTTCTCAATACCGAGGCGTTACAAGGTTTTGTTTTATTTTTGTTATAATTTTAAATATTATTTGACTTTGGTTAGTAAAGTTTCTTGTACTTATTCAAAGGTTAATTATAATCATGTGAAACAGACACAGATGGACTGGTAGGTATGAAGCTCATCTATGGGACAATAGTTTCAAGAAGGAAGGTCATAGCAGAAAAGGAAGACAAGGTCTAGAGCATTATTTATTTTATTAATTTTAAATATAATCTACTTTAATTTCTTAGGCTTAATATATGATATAATTTTTATTTGACATGTTACTGACATTCGGTGTTTTTTTCTCTATTTGTGATTATGACTTGATGATCTTCTTCTCAGTTTATCTTGGTAAGTACACACTTCAATCTTCATGGATTCATGATTTCCCCCTAAATTTTCTCGGGAAAATAATGTTGGATTTTGACTGCTTTTTGTTTGATTAAATCTTTATAGGAGGTTATGATATGGAGGAGAAAGCTGCTCGAGCATATGATCTAGCTGCACTCAAGTACTGGGGTCCCTCTACTCACACCAATTTCTCTGTAAACCATTTTCTCTTCCCTTTTGAATTTTTAATTCCTACTTTATATCTCATTTGACCTTAATGTTTAATATTATGCTAATTGAGTTTTTTTTAATGGGTTTTAAAAGGTGGAGAATTATCAGCAAGAGATTGAGGACATGAAGAACATGACTAGACAAGAATATGTTGCTCACTTGAGAAGGAAAAGCAGTGGTTTCTCTAGGGGTGCTTCCATCTATAGAGGAGTCACAAGGTCCTTCAACATACATTTATTCAACTTTATTATTATTTTTCTTTTCAAATTAGAAAATGCAAATATTGACTCTGTGGTTCTCTTTGTACTAGACATCACCAGCATGGAAGGTGGCAAGCTCGGATCGGTAGAGTCGCCGGAAACAAAGATCTCTACCTTGGAACTTTTGGTAAATCTCACTGATAATTATCGTCTATTAAAAGCTATTTTTAAATAGATTCCATCTCACGTAATGTTTTTGAACACTATTAGGAACTCAAGAAGAAGCTGCGGAAGCCTATGATGTAGCAGCTATCAAGTTCCGTGGCACAAACGCTGTGACTAACTTTGATATAACAAGGTACGACGTTGATCGCATAATGGCTAGTAACACACTCTTGTCTGGAGAGTTAGCTAGAAGGAACATCAACAGCATCGTGGTTCGCAACAACAACAACAACGAAGAAACCGCTGTTAACGCTGTCGTGGACGGTGGTTCCAACAAAGAAGTGAGTAGTCCGGAGAGAGTTTTGAGTTTTCCCGCGATTTTTACGTTGCCGCAAGTTGGTCAGAAGGTGTTTGGCGCAAATGTGGTAGGAAACATGAGTTCTTGGACTACGAACCCTAATGCTGAGCTCAAGGCCGTTTCGCATACTTTGCCTCAGATGCCGGTGTTCGCTGCGTGGGCCGATTCTTGATCCAATCTAAATTCCTTACTATGGTTTTCTCGGTTTAGTTGCCAAGTGTTTCAGTTTATCTACGGTTTTACCCGGTTTGAATTAAAATTCAGTTTAGTTTATCGGTATAAATAGTCTTTTCTTAGGACCGGTATATGTTTCTTTTGAGTAGTATTCATGTGAAACAGAATGAATCTCTCTATAACATATGATTTCAATGAACTTATTTCTATAATTCCCTGTCTCCTGGCTATATTTATAAACGAGTACGTAATTCCGATGGAATTTTTTTAACATAGTAGTAGTCGTTATGTAATTAAAGTAAAGAGAATTGGTGAAATCATTGAAAATGAGTTGGAACAACACGAGCTGTTTATTAATGATATTACGACTTACGAGCATGGAGATTTAGAAACTATACCAAACTTATATAGTAATTAACGAAAACGTGAACATATAGTAACTGATTTGATGGCATTGATGGTTTTAGCAATTGATTAGAATGTTCATTTCTTGTAAAGATATGGTGAGAAAAAGATGAAAAGAGAATGTGCATGGAGATGAAATGACCCATATCTCATAATTAGGTTCTACTCTTTATTTTTATTGTTCTCTTTAGTACCCACTACAGAGTACTAAGATGAAAGTGAGTAAAATATGAAATGTCACTGCAATAATGCGATTTGCTTTATTGACCATATCGACCCACAACAATCCAACATACCTCACCACCTCATTTCTTCATTCCCTCCTTTTGTCTCTTTTTCACACCCCACCCCGGTATCAGCTTTTCCTAAAAGTTTCACCGAAATTTTAATATATTCCCTCCTCCATGATATTTAGGGAACCATCAAAATAATACTCCATATATTTCATAATGTATCAATAAACTTTTTGTTTTTTGTTACACAAAAATGTCATTTTATAATTCTAATACAAATTATATTTATAAATAATTTTATTTTATCTCAAATACTATTGGCCATAGATGTGAAATTACATATATTTTCGTCGTTTTCTTAATATGTGTGAAAAATGTTAAAATGACATTTTTCAGAAATTGAGAGAATATATACTGTATGATATATTCAATTAGAAAGATTAAAGGATATTGGAGAAGTTATTGCGTGGAAACTTTTTTTTTATCAAATTGCGTGGAAACTTTTGAAGGCCACACTTACTACTTATGAAATAATGATGCCGGAATAAAATTAATGTAACCCATACGTGGGATCGATGAATGAGTGGTTCGATGTTGAAGTTCAAACCATTGATTGTGTACATTACAAAAATACTACATTATGTCCTCGGTTTTCCACACGTGTGGATGAGTTGGCCCAAACTTGGACGCAAAAGTTGTTGATTGGGCTGTAAACTAGTATTATTACAAAGTCTGGCCCACTATCTTATTACGAAAACACTTGTTAAGGAAATTGATCATGTGTAATTGTGTTTCATGCATGGCCCAAGTTTGAATTGGAAAAACAAGTAATCTCAGGGCCTTTGGGTATATGACTCGAGTCGTTAAGTTAAAGAGCGTGCACCGAAGCAATTTCTATTATTCTAGTCAAACAGGAGTTTGGGCCTATAGACTGAAACTTATGACTTACGGGTTATAAGATAACACATGCAGTATTATGGGCTATTCCACTTGTGCGTATGATTTATATGGGTTTGGATTGGCATATAATTGTAAGGACCTAGGTCGAAGTCTAAACAAATTATTATGATGCATCATATCCCAGTGATTTACAGTGTCAATTACCTTAGCTAATTTACATCTCTGCATTTTAATTGGGCTTTATTTATAACCTTGGGTCTCGTATTACGACCATTTACTAAGTACTATGTGATTTTCCCGTGCGCATGCACGGATATAAATATTTATAAAATAAATATATTAAATAATTTACTATAATTTTTTATTTTTAAATTACTATGTAATTTATATTGTAATCAGTATGCTATTTTTTCAAATAATATTATTTTATTTTAATCATAGGTATAATTTTGGTTCGGGGACTTTGGAGTTTTAGGCTCTTTGCTTGTCTCGGTTGGAGAATATGGGAGTTTGCTCTGATGCTTCTCATTTGTGCTACGGTGTTTTTGCGTTGGGGGTCGTTGTTGCTGTCCTCCTTTTTGTTTTTGTGTTTCTTTTATTCTGTTCTTGCTCTGTTTCGAAACATTTTATTCTCTTTGAGTTAAAAAAAAAGATAATATCTAATTTTCCGATTCAACCATAATTTGTTTATTCTATAGATTTAAATATTGATTAATTTTGTTGTTTACATTTAATTTGATATTGCTTTAGATTTGTAAATATATTTTAGAAAGATTATGTATAATTTAATATAATATATTTTAAAAATTAAATAGTAAAAATAAATTAAAGTTTTAATTGAATCAAAGTTACTGATATTAATATAACAACGATAGTATTATGAAACCTCATGCATATATATAAATTATAGAAAAGAACTTAGTTGCAATAGTTGGTTAATATATATTCATAATATTAATTGAGATCTCATATTAGTTAAGTATGTTACATGGTTCTATAGTTTTATATTTATAAAAATATTAATATGAACAATAATACATTATATTTAGTTAAGTGTTTGATTTTGTATTAAAAATTTAGATTAGTCCAATTACTCATTTTGTGGATATATTGTGTTACATATATTCCTTCAAACTAAAATAATATTATTTCTAGTTTAACTCAACCAAATTGAATTAATTGAATTCCTTTGGTTCTTCATCATAGATATGTAAGTATGTTACTATCTTTTACAATTTGGTATATGTTAAATTTGCAAAAACAAAATTAGAAAAGTAAAGTCATGATCGGTACGAAGTTGCATAAAATAACTTATAAAGTTCAGATTATTTTTCTGAACTTTTCTTTTTTTATGAAAATCACATCACACATAAAAATGTTTTCATTATAAATTTTCTAAATACTTCTTTATTATATATTTGATTTGGAAAAATATAAAAGGATATTTATTAGAAAATAAAAAAATGCATTTTTATTCATTAAAATATATTGTTTTATGTTATTTAATTTTTTTGTAATAAATTTGAGAAATATATTAATTAAAATAAAATAATTATATTAAATATATATTATTTTGTTTAAGATTATCTTTTAAAGGGATAATTATTTATTTACTCTAAAATCAAAAATTAGTTTGTTAAGTTTCCTTTTAATGAATCGCATTTATATATAAAAGATATTTTTTCGTTTTTAAAATTTATAAATTTTTTTCATTATATAGGTTATTAGAGAAGGAAACCAAAATAAAAAAGAAATTTTTTCTTTTTAATAATGACAAATATATATATTTGATTCATTAAGAGTACTATTGTAACTAACCATCATAAGAATTAACGTGAGCGCGACACATAGGAAACTGACTTCTCAAATAATATTATAGAAATTAAAACTAAACAATATTTAAAAAAAAATTAGATATCTAAAAGAAACTAATGATATTACGATTAAAATTTTATTTATTTTTTAAAGATGTAGAAAAGTTTGAAAATTTTAGTAATAAAAATTTTATAATTATAAAGGTAAAATTAAATAAAATTTCGAAATTTATAATTCGTATTTGAATATATTTATTTTAGGGATGATTTATGAGTTATTACCATATTTTAAAAAGTTTACCAAAAATATAAATCGGCATTAAATGTAATGTATGAATTATTGCCATATTTTATAAAGTTTACCAAAAATATAAGAATATATATGTATATATAAAGAGTTAAAATCTTAGATAAAAAATTATTTATTTCTTTTGGTTAAATGTATTAGATCAACTTGTACAAAATTACTAAAAATCATATAAAATTTGTATAGTTATCAAAAACTAAAACTAAACAATATTTATATAATTTGTAGATATCTAAAAGAAACTAATGATATTACGATTAAAATTTTCTTTTTTTAAATCAGAAAATTTAGATAATTTTAGATAATAAAAATTGTATAATTATAAAAGTAAAATTATATGATATTTCGAAATTCAGTATGTCATATTTGAATATATTTATTGTAATGATGATTTATGAGTTATTATCGTATTCTACAAAGTTTACCAAAAATATAAATCAATATTAAATGTAATATATGAGTTATTGCCATATTCTAAAAAGATTTCCAAAAATATATATCAGTATTAAATATAATTGTCCATGTCATATTTAACCATATGACATGTGGCAAATCACTTCGATTTTTTTGTAACAATCTTGATAGTCATGTCACAATTTGTTTTGTAAAAACGATTGTAGAGAGGACATGTGGCAAATCACTTCGCAAATATAGACTAGGGGATAATTATATCAAAGATGGATCACCCGAGTTATTTGAATTATACATTTTTATATATAGATAACTATGTTACGTGGAAATAGAAGCGGATACGTTGAAGTGCATAAGTGAGATTTAAAAGAAGATTAAGCTAATACGTATTGGAAATATATATTTATTTATAAGAAAATTTATAAAATATAGGGCTAAAAATTATATGATTTAAATTTAAAATACATCATTTGTTCATTTATAATAATTTGAAATGATTTCATATTAAAACTGTGAAAATACATATAAAATAAATTTACTTATTTTAGTACTTCATAAATAACTGATACAATATATTTGAATATATGCTATATTATTAATAAAAACTTTAATACATAAAAATAATTTATAGTATTAGTTTTAATATTTGTAAATTTTTAGCCTTTTGACGTCAAAAAAATATATTTGTAAATTTCTATTCTCTCTATTTCATTAATATTGATTTTTAGATTTTATATAAATTTAAAACTATGATTTTATATTTTTATTGATTTATAACATTGTCTCTTACAAAACAGAAGCGTGATTTCAAAACGGAATCATAAGTTTCTAACGTGTTTTTTTTTAAAAGTATGTTAGAAAAGTTTTGGAAACGAAATTCCATAAACTTTCACAAAGTTTTGATTTTGATTCCGGTTCTGAAGTGGGAAATAGATGTCCGATGAATCTTCCGTGCTAACCTAGATAGCGAGATACAAACCTGGCCCATGACTTCAGTATCACATAAAGGAAAATGGGAAACAGTGCAAACGAAGGTTAGTTTCAAATGATAGATTTAGTTTGTTTTCATAAAATACATTTTTTCTTTCTCAATTTAAATTTTTGTTCTTGTATTTAAAATTTATAATGGTAATAAGATGATAGTGACTGTTATTCGAGAAAAGATGTGTACCAATTATTAAAAGATAATCGATGTGAGACCATATCACGAGTCAGGACCCAGATATCTTCCATATCTTTGGTTGCGAAAAGAAGAAGAAGAAATTGCACTATACGAATGGTCCCTGCTCAAACCGAGGTAATTTTGTCCTTTAACAAAATATAACTGAGGTAATTTTGTCATCAATTTTCATCTTTTCTGTACTTGCGATCCTCCACACAAGTTCATAATATTTCTTATTTTACCTGATAGGATTTTATTACACACGCAAAATATTTATAAGCACGTATCAAACATAAAAGTTTCAAAAATAACTTCACTATGAGTACATAATATTTGAAAATCATATATATGGAAAAAATATATTTAAATAATATTTTTCATTATGTACTTATATAGAAAAAATATTTGAACATCAGTTAGAAGAGCAAGTAGAAAAAATGTTCGTTTAATCATAGGGGGACCAACATAAAAGACTTGACAAAGAAAAATGATGAAAAAATTCTCAAAAAAAAATTATAGAAACCTAATAAAATTGAAAGACCTCACAATGATGTAATAGACTATTTAGAAGGACGATGACACGAAGAGACACACCGACTTTGTTAGGCCGAATCAAAAGTGAGGAGAAAGGTCATCGCCTCTCTTTCCTCTCTTTTTACTTGCTTTCACAATCACACACACATATGCTAATGCACTCATTCACGTACGTATAAAACTATACATATATATATGTGGTAGGCAAAGCTTGCATCATGGCTTGCGTTTACAAGTGTTTTGAGACGCGATAGTCCATAGTCACTAATCCACTACAGTGACTACTCTTTTCCCGAAATGAATACGCGTAATTGAATTGTTGATTTTGAACTGACTTTTATAATCCTTTATAAAAAAAAAACTGACTTTTAGTGGTGTAGAATATCAGACCTTTTTTTCTTTTATCAGTACAGTGAGAGAAGAATAGTTATACATTTTATAATCGATGAAATATTTGATGTATAGTATCATATTTTTGTAACCATTTAACTCACATAATTGAAATGGAAGAAGCCGGAAAGCTCTAAAACAAATGATGTGGCTTGCACATTAGGTATATTTGTACGCAAATTCTTATGGTATAATTATCTAACCTAGTCCATCTCTTTTGCCAATGATACGAAAAGACCCCATAACTTGTAAATTATTATTTTACTTAACCTGATATTTCATAATAGTTATTGATGATAGATATTCTTAAGAGTGGACTTTTGTTGTCAAAGGCTCAATGATTCGTCTCTTTACAGAGTCAAGATCTCGACGAGATTGACAGAATATTTACTTATATTCCTTTTAATCATGCGTTTTTATCCTCTGAAATAATGTGATTTATTCATTTAAATAACAAATCATTCCCATTTCCTTTTCCCTAATATGGTTCAGTTATTCGCACCCGTTTACATTTGAGGGTAATATTCGTGACGAGCTTTTAAATTTTAGAACATAGGAATACTTGTCAACTTTTAACAAAAGACAAAAATCTCTGTTCTTAGATGCTTTTTATTAATCAAGAAGTAAATAAATAAAAGAGAATTCTCTTTGAATTATTCAGAAAAGATTATAAATTTTTTTTTTTGAGAAAAAAAAATGAATATGAAGTTTATCAAGCGTGCAAACTATATAAAATATCACGAACATTATATGAATATGATAGCCTTTAATAAGCAAACACTTGATACATGATGTACGGGTAGAATAAACTTCGTTGGGCAATAATCTTCTACATATGTATGATAACATCCTAATATTCCTTTTGACATTCTGCAAAAA
>NW_026615379.1:0-81794 GCF_000801105.2 Raphanus sativus | reverse complement strand
TTCCTAATGCCTTTTTGTGACTCCTTTTGACTCGATAAAATATTTGAAAACCGATTAAATCATGAGTTCCGGAAGCATGGACGTAACCATGCTCTGATACCACATCTGTAACACCCCCGAACCGTCCTAGACATAGGTCGAACCACCGGCCAACAATCAAACAAGAACATGACCGACGGAGCGACCAACGCCAAGGGTTGGAGATGAAAGGCCAACCGGCAGCCAACAATCAAACAAGAACATGACTGACCGTCCAACCCAACACCATGGTCCAGAAGCGCTACGTGACGGGCTAGGGACGATCCAGTCAGAGTCACAAAATTTACTCCACGACTTAGACCAGTTCATCCACTAACTCGTCCCGCTAACTAAAGGCATAAGGCTTTGCAACCCGTACCCGAAGTTAACGTTTTCCGTTAGATCGAGGCCTAAGGCTTTTCAACCCGTACAACGACCTAACGTTGTGTTAGACCGGACTAGTCAAATATCAGAGTACTCATGAAGCGCATATAAAACAATTACTTTATTGATTCAAAGAAGTATTCATACATTGAATAATTCGAGACCGGTCCCGGCCTAACGCCAAAATCGAGTCAACTAAACGCAAATCAAAAATACCGTTTAACAAAAGGCAAGCAAATCTACACCGGTGGTCCTAACGTCCAGCACCAAGCTATCCGATCGTCCTACTAGAGAAACCTGCAAAAAGGACAACGGAGATGGATGAGTAACCTAATGTTACTCAGTGAGCTGGCTACCTCTACCCCAACCTAAAACTAACCCAGACAACCCAAAATAACAATCAATTTAGCCCTAGCAAGAAATCTAAACTAAGGCTAAGCAAACCGTTACTAAGTTAGACTTGGCCTCCCACCATGATCTAACTTCAAGTAACGGGAACCTGCATGAAAACAAGTCAACAACCAATCCCCTAGTTAACCATATATATGCCTGAGTTCAATACTCATGTAGTGTTCATCAATCAGTCGACCAACAATCAGACAAGAACATGATCGGCCAACTAATGATACCACATAGCTTTAATATCCACCACCCTTCACAAGCAATCCTTCAGACACATACATGCCAACATCAGGCCTACACTAAACAATATCCAATCAACAATCACAACTACTATCTAATAACCCGATTACTAAGTTAGACTTGGCCTCCTGCCATGATTTAACTTCAAGTAACAGGAACCTGCAAGCAAATCAATCAACCACAAGCACAATAAAAAGAATACTAACTAACTATGACTCAATCTAACTCGACACTCTAACCGATACTCTAACCCGGGAAATGGTGATTTCGTGTTCATCCCCAAAATCGGCAACATCCTAACTTCCTACCACAAAGGCCAGAAGAGAGGAACTTTCAACCGACCGCGGCCCACAGTCCTTCGGGTCACCGCTCGACAGCCCACAGTCCTTCGGGTCACTGTCACATTACACCGTCGTGTAATCACTCAGCCATAGGCCATGATCCCGTCTCTCTGAGTCTTCCCGATCCAGCGAATAAGGGGTTTCCTTAAACCCGCTAAATACGAGGCAGCGAGGAAACACAAATAAACCCTAACCAAGCCTAGTATGGGCGGGTTACGCACATACTGACGGCAAAAAAAACACAACACTATCCTAGACTCTAGACTCTACGACACTAACAACTAGTACCAGTAATCCGGCCTATATGGCCTAAGACTACTAATACCATCATCTAAAATACTAAACAACGATATCAACAATAAACAGCTCAACCGGTTAGTCACTCCCTTACCAAGAGCTGACTAACCTCAATCAACAAGATTAAATAAACAAGCAATCAACTCAATCAAACCGTTACCCAGATAGTTAAGCCTCCTGCTATGAAACTATCTTTAAAGATAACGGGAACCTGCACTCAACCAAATAACCAAGCAAGAATAGAAAACATGATGCATCCTAGCCCTAGTCCTAGTCAGGTTATTAACTCAGTCTTAATTCCGTTCATCTCAGCTTAGCCCGTGCTAAGCCGAGTCCAATTCAATACTAAAACCCTAAGGACTCTACCATGCAATAGCGTGATATAATCTATAATCTATATGCATACTCGATCTAACCTAAGTTCCAAGTGGAACTCAAACAAAACCAACTCACATTGTTCTTTGCCGATAAGCAGCTGGTTGATCGGAGAGGACTAAGCCAAAACCCAACCTCGACATCTTGAATGGACTGGACTGGACTGATCTTGACTTGGACAGAACCTCCACTTGATCACCAGAGAATATGACTTGCTTGGACGAATTGATTTGGACAGAGTCTCCCCTAGACACTCACTCGAAATCAGTAGAAAATCTGATCTCGAAAACTCTCTAAAACCCTCGAAAAAGATCGGAACCTCTTGCTTTCTTTTTCTACTTTCTCTCTCTCTCTCTCTAGGCACGTTTGGGACTGATTTTGGTGTGTGAGGATGAATGAAAACGAGCAGGGGGTCTAGGGTATTTATAGATATCATCAGCCACTCATATTCAGCTTGGTGGCAGCCCGTGTGTCGCTTCGCATGGCTCCGGACGCATGCGCGGCGACACCTCGTGCTCCACATGTCTGGATGCATGACCAGGATGTCATGCTAGGTCACACCACGCCCTCCAGATGTCTGATCCACGTCCTGACCTAATCCAGTTCGACACCACAGCGCACACATGTCGATCTGCATGCTTCGATCGCAGGTTGCGCGGCACCTCGTGCTTCTGTGTGTCAAGCTGCATGCTGTGCTCTCCTGGGCTTCAACACCTCGTGCTTATGTTGACACTCAGCTACTTAGAGGATAGACATCACGTCCTGGTCGCTTAGATCAAGTCACCTCGAGCTTCCCGGTCGAATTGTGCGGTTTCGGTCCTTCCGGTGAATTTTCGACCCGCGATCAATCCTGAATATTTTTCTGCTCCCGTTCTGATGCTCTGAATATTTTTAATAAACTCCAAAGGAATCCTGACCTTGAATAAAAATATTTCCCGAGCCTTCGGCTTCCTTGAAAAATAGACAAATACCGAAATCAGGGTTTTTGGTCGATTTCGGGTTTTCCCGTCGTGCTTGCTTCCCGTCATGCTTGCTTCCCGTCCTGCTTGCTTCCCGTCCTGCTTCCGACTTATAATGTCTCTGAAATAATATTCCGCTCTTACGAAGTTTTGGAGAAAACTTAGTGGCTAAGTCACGTCATGCTTCGAAAACGTCGAGCTTCTATCCCGTCATGCTTCCAAAAATGTGACGCTTCCAAAACGACCGTCTGATCAATCTAAGACACTTCTAATAATGGTAGAGCAGCTTATCTGACTCCAGGTTCACTCACGATCAATTCTCTGACCATCTCTTACTTTGAAACTTCTCGATCCATCATTGTCGCCCTTGATTCGACCATCAAGTTGATGCTCGACCAATCTTCTATTTTCTCTGAACCATGTTGAGTTTGAAATGATCAAAACTCAACATTCCTCCTCATCTTTTGATTCCCAATAGCTTGGCTCCAAACTCCGAGTTTGTCGATCTCGACCATTTTACCCCGAAAGGCGGGTTATCACAGGGACCGCACAAGGACTTAGGCTTTCACGGATATAGCCTTTGTCCATGAGGTCTTGGACCTGCCTCTCCAACTCCTTGGCCTCTTCAGGGTTAACACGGTATGCGGCTCGGTTGGGCAGTGGTGCGCCTGGTACAAGGTCGATCTGATGTTCAATGCCGCGGATGGGGGGCAAGCCGGCTGGGATATCATCAGGGAAGACGTCCTTGTACTTCTCCATGAGGTCTTGCATCTCGCCAGGTAGCTCCTGAGCCTCAAAACCTGCAAAACAACCTTCCTTAAAGACCATTAGTAGCACCTGCGTCTCATGATATAAAGATTTAAGAACTTGGCCTGAAGACATATAAAGGTTGGTTTTACTTACCTTTCCAGCCTGGTCCATTGATTTCTGCATATCATGGACTTCTTGTGGACTAAGGGGAGCTAGGCTGTGCTTCTTGTTGTTATGGTAGAAGCTGTAGACATTGGTCCGACCATGGTGGATGGTTTCCTTGTCAAATTGCCATGGCCTGCCAAGAAGTATGTGGCCGGCTTGCATAAGAACAACATCACACTTCACCTGGTCATGGTACCTGCCAATACTAAAAGACACAACAACTTGCTCTTCTATCTTGAGCTCAGTCTCATCATTGAGCCACTTGAGTCGGTATGGTCTCGGGTGTGGAGTCTTGATCAAACCTAGCTTATCAACAAGATACTTGCTGGCCACATTAGTACAAGAACCACCATCTATGATCAAGCTGCATACCTTTTGTTCCACACTACATCTTGTATGAAAGATGTTTTCTCTTTGGACTGTTTCAGGATCAAAGAGTGCACTGAGGGCTCGTCTGGTCACTAGTAACTCACCAGTCTCAGCATAATCGACCAATTCCTCATCAGATGCATCTGTCTCCAACTCGGCCTCATCTTGGGACTCATACTCCCCATCGGCCTTAAGGACCATCACTCTCTTGTTCGGACAATCTCTAGCATAGTGTCCTTTTCCCTGACATTTAAAACAAGTAATATCACGGGTTCTCTGATTTTGAACTTGACCCTTACCTTGGTCAGATGAACCGGCTCTAGTTGTGTCAGCTTGGTTCTTCTGGAACCGGTTCTCCACTTCTATGGATTTGTTCTTTTCAGCACCTTTGGAACCTGGTTGAGACCACGCAGGTTTGCTCCGGCTAGTGGCCGCATTCTTTCTCTTGATATGGCCCTCAGCCTGGATGGCATAGTGCAAGAGGTCATTGAAGTCCTCATACGGCTGGCGCTCCACCTTCCGTGCAATCCTGTCGTTCAGCCCCTCCAAGAACTGAGACATCATGGACGCCTCAGACTTGTCCACTTCCAATCGGTTCCTTAGGGCCTCAAACTCTTCAAAGTACTCCTCCACAGACTTAGTTCCCTGAGACAACTTACGAAAACGTTTTAGTAAATCTCTAGGATAATGTGATGGAATGTACCTCGCTCGGAGCTTAGTTCGCATCTCAATCCAGTTTTGGGCTCTCCATACTGGACCGGACTTAGCAACATCTCGATCCCACCACGATAGAGCATTATCAGTAAGCTGGGCCGCGGCTAGAGCTATCTTCTTTGCCTCGGAGTACTTGTAGTACTCAAAGATATATTCCATGCGCTTCTCCCATGTGATGTAAGCGTCCGGGTCGACCTTTCCCGCGAACGTAGGTGGCTTCAGTTTGATGTCCTTGCCTCTTTGGAAGGCCGCATCATCGTTCCGGTCTCGATCCCTCCTCCGGTCAGGGCTTCCGTCCCAAGGGCTTACATCTCTACCATGCCTCCCACCTCGAGCTGCCTGGTTAACACCTCCACGATCTGGTGGCTCATACTCAGACTCATCTTCCTCCGACTCGGACTGCGGCTGGTTGAGGTAAGGGCCGAACCTTCTTGCAGCCTGCTGGCCATTGGGTTGGTTCTGGTTTCCCTGA
This sequence comes from Raphanus sativus, assembly GCF_000801105.2. NCBI lineage: Eukaryota > Viridiplantae > Streptophyta > Magnoliopsida > Brassicales > Brassicaceae > Raphanus > Raphanus sativus. Next base: position 76,308 of record NW_026615379.1, on the reverse strand, counting down.
CCCATGAGATTCATTTGTGCAGTCAAGGCATTAAGGGTTTCCGTGAGCTGAGCTTGTCCGGCCTGCAAGGCTCGGAGTTGGGCGTTGATCTCAGCTGCACCATTTAGGTCTCCCATATCTCCTGAAAAGTAAGAAAGAAAAGGAGATCAAGTGCAAAGGGGAAATGGCAAAGAAAGAAAGAAGAAGAAAGGACTTAAGAAAAAAAAGAAAGGTCAAACTTCAAATGCAAAATGAAAATCGAATAAATGCAAATGATGAAAGATTTTTTTTTTTTTTTGAAAATTAAATTCGAAATTTTAAAAGAAAGGAAAGTTGAAGTCTTTTTTTTTTTAAGTTTGAAAAGAAAGAATTAAATTTGACAAAGTTTAAAAATGAAAAATAAAAAGATTGGGAAACTAATTGCAAATCAAAATTAAAAGATGATTGAAATCTTTTTTTTTTTTAAATGATGATTGATCTAAAAATAAATGCAAACTAAATGAGATTATAATCAGGATTTTAATGCAACCAATCAATCTAAATGATGAATGCAAATGCAGAAACAAATAAATGCAAAAATGATCAATTAGCTCTAAACAAGGAAAGCAAAAATCGACCAAATGCACAAACAGAATTGACCAAATGATTTGATGCACGAAATGATCTAGCAATCCTAGGATGAACAAGGCTATGAACAGCAAGAACAACCAAGAACAGCAAGAAAACAATTTTGAAAGATGCAAATGCAAAACCGACAACAAAATGAACTAAAGGATAGAAATAACCAAATCTTTTGGAGCCTTTAGCTCTGATACCAAATGTTACAGGCTGGGAACCAGGCTGCAAACTAGTGGCTTTGAGAATAAGATTCTGGTCAATCTTGGTACTGGTTTTGAAAGGACTTGATGCTTGGATCAAAACTGTCCAAAACTGTACCTGAAACAAAGAAGCTTTTTTATGAGTTTTATAGTTTTATAAAAATGAAGAACAGGAAGTAAAACTATGAAAATAAAATAAGAACAGAAACAGAGATGATTTTTATGGATTTTAGATTTATAAAATGAATCAAACAAAAGATGCAAACAGAAATAAAAACAAGAGAAATAAAAAGGGATAGAGATGGTGATGAAATCTGTTGCTGGATGTGTGTCTCTCTCAACAGATCAGTGGATGGATGATGAGTAGAAGATGGGATTGGCCTTGCTGGATGTGTGTCACTCTCAAGGCAAATCGATGGGTGGTTGATGGGGTGAAGAATCGCCACAAGCTTGGTGGTTGGAGCTTGATAAGATTCAGGCTGCTCTCTCTTGCTTCTCACACTAGAAAGACTAAGGGTTTTCTTTGCAAAGTCAAAACAATTTCATAAAAGACTTAAGTGTGTCAAAATCGCCAGCCACAAAGGGTTATAAAGCCATCCCTTTGTGGACTCAACAATGTCTTAAAAGGCCTAGACAAATGGCCAATTCTCAAATAAAATAAAAGGCTGACAAATGCCCAAAGTCTTAAACCAAAATAAAATTAAAATAAAATAGAAAACCGGTTGCTGGTTGAGATGCATAAACCAAAGCTCATAGTATGCTTGCATGTTGCCTCATTAAAACCTTATCTGGAAAACCCAGTGGGACAAAACCCGATGAAGGAAAAAGAGTACAACACATACTACTTACTTTGGTGGTCGGCTATTTCTCTGAACCAGAAGCAATGTGGTCGGTTGGATGGGAGATTGATTCTGAACCAAGGTTGAATGTGGAGATGATGAAACCGGCTTGGTTCTGGACAAGTGATCTGAATTGGATTGGACCGGCTGAATCTTGAACTTCAATTGAACCGGCTTGGTCTTCTATCTTCAATTGGACCATCTCTTCAATCAGTAGCTGGTTCTGGCCGGTTTGTCCATCTTGATCTAGGATTTTTTGGACCGCCTTGGAGAACCCTTCTCTTATGGCCTTGGTTCCACTCCTAGTGGTCGGACCGCGCCTAATTATGGGAACCTCTACTTGGATGGCCTCATCAGAACCCGATTAATTTGGCTCTTACCACCGGTGCATCCTTTGATCAATCAGATCAGACACCTTGATCGATCATCCATGGACCAGGTCGTCCATCCTTGCCCATGATCAGATCACACACAGCCTTCCTTGTATAAACACACCAGCACAATACTTGTGGTCCATACCAACAAGCACTAGCCTTACTCCTCTCCTTTGCTTGCTGTTGGATCCAACAAATTGGACCTTACACTCCACATGGTTCCTCTGATTTTAGAACTCCCATCTGTCTCATCAGTGGGTCGGATCCATGGTTCACACCATGATCAAACCCAACACCAAACCATGATCTATTGTTGATCACTATCCATTGAACATCATCTAACCATCATCCCACATGGATGAGTTAGATCAGTTATGATCCGCCCCTCTCTCCAGGGTCCTGGATTCCTAAGACACATCACAATATATGGTCTCCAAGGGCGTGCCATACTTGGCCTCATATGCACCTCAAGAGACACCAACATAAACCACAAAGTAATCATATGTACATGTTACCTTATACTTGATCTTACTAGATCTTGTGCTTCCTGTATCATGTCTGGCCATGCTCCTCCATTGCACGCCTCTATCAAGCCTTATCATCCATTTCATGGAACTTCCATGAAACCAGTTTCTGCACTGCATCCACCTTCAAGGCTGTTCATGCCTTTGAGAGTGAAGTCCGGCCTTCTACATTCTTTTGTGACCATTTGCGTGTGTCCCTAAGACACAGAGGAAGTGTAGTAAGGATGTAGAGGAAGCCTATGGCGTGGCAAACCACAATCAAAACACACCAGAGGGTCGTTCTCAACTCCCCTCTTGATTGCCATCAAAACTGCCTCTTTGCTGCCTTCAAGCCTCTCTTGGTCTTGGATTGTGTAATCCGACCATCTCTCTGTTTTTCTCTGTTTTTCTTTGTGTTTCAGGAAGAAGAATGAAGCCCTGGCGTGCCTGCAAAGGCACGAACTTGCCCTTGTATTTATTGAAAAGGAATGGTCACCTTTCCAAAGGTTGCACCCTTTCGGTATCATTTCTGGCCATTGATTTAATCAATGGTCCAGATCACACCTGTTCGCCTAGGGCAGTTACCAGATGTCCTTGACAGCCCTAACTGCTCCTAGACACATCAAACACAAGCCTAGGCTGGTTGCCCAAGCCCCTGGTTCAACCACAAGTGCCCACCAGCTCACCGGCACACCCGGGTGGTCCACATGGTCCGACCAGTGTCCGGACCTGGCCCAACTGCCCAAGACTTGAACACTCAGTCCAGCTGAGTTGAGCTGATCCCCAGCTGACCCAGATGAGTGAGCTAGTTCATCCAGCTCAGGGATCTGACACACTCTTCAGTGAGCTACACTGAGCTGCACTACACTTCATCTAGCTGGTCGAGCTTGCTCACCGCATCGCCCAGCTGCCATACACTTTGTACAGCTTCTTTATACTTGTCTCCTTCTTGGTTTAGCTATGTCTCAGCTTCCTGATGCCCTTATCCTTACTTCCAGGCCATAATACCCTTGTGTTTAGGTCACATGACCTGACTGGTGCGTCCCCTTGCACCATGGCCAATTCTAACGATCATATCCAGGATCGGGGACATGACAAGTGAGCTTCCTGGTAATCTTCTTTATTGTCTGGAATGAGCTGATGTCGTGCCTGATCTGAAGGAAAAGAGCTGTTGGAGTTTTATTGCAAGAATCTCCAAATAAGACAGTTTGGTGTAAGTGTGGATCCTCCTGATCCAATGGGGGCTGGTGCATGGTAGGAACTTGTAGAACTCTTCTTGGACTCCTATAATGTCTCCTGGAAGTCTTGGTTTAGTCCTGATGTCTTCTGGTCGGATTGGAATGGCTTGGAAATGATCAAACCGAAAGATTGTCCAATCTTTCCATAAATAGCTCCGGTTTGATTTAAGTGAGTCTTCATTGAACCAACTGGATCTCCTGTGTTCTGGTGTAGCTAAGGACTTCTGGAATACCTCCTGATTGGTTGAATTGATCTCCTGGACGCCAATGTCTGGTTTGAAGCTGATTGAACCGGTTAGCTTCCAATTGAGGCAAGTGTAGAACTGGTTTGACCGGTTTTGGAAAATTGGTCATAACTCCTGATTTCCGTGGCCATTTGATGCGGCCATCAAACCAGTGGTTGAACCAGAGGTCAACCAACCTGTCCAAACCAGCCACTTTGGAGGTACCAGCGACAGAGGTCCAGTCCCAGGCGATATCTCAACAACCAGAAGGTCTTTTGTCATGAATCCAATTTTCCTATCAGGCCAACTCATCAAGGATTCACTGAGGCTTGGATTTACAAGAAAATATTAAAGGAGGAAGAAGTTATGAATTTTACAAACCGGAGGTTCTCCAGCCAGTCCATCTGCGAGTACCCGACTTTTGAAGGATATTCAAGCCCAATGAAGAAGCAGCCTGAACCAAAGCCGATCATAGGATTCAAGAGGAGTCTCTCAGATTTCCAGAAAGCCCAATATCAGGAGAAATGGCCACGGAAATCAGGAGTTATGCCCAATTTGCCAGAACCGGTCAAACCAGTTCTACACTTGCCTCAATTGGAAGCTAACCGGTTCAATCAGCTTCAAACCAGACATTGGCGTCCAGGAGATCATTTCAACCAATCAGGAGGTATTCCAGGAGTCCTTAGCTACACCAGAGCCCAGGAGATCAGTTGGTTCAATGAAGACTCACTTAAATCAAACTGGAGCTATTTATGGAAAGATTGGACAATCTTTCGGTTTGATCATTTCCAAGCTATTCCAATCCGACCAGAAGACATCAGGACTAAACCAGGACGTCCAGGAGACATTATAAGAGTCCAAGAAGAGTTCTACAAGTTCCTACTATGTACCAGCCCCCATTGGATCAGGAGGATCCACACTTACACCAAACTGCCTTATTTGGAAAATCTTGCAATAAAGCTCCAACAGCTCTTTTCTCCTCAGATCAGGCACGACATCTGCTCATTCCAGGCAGTAAAGAAGATTCCCAGGAAGCTCACTTATCCCCTTAAACCATCCAGGAAGACAAGTTCTTGTTGCATTCAAAAAAAAAATTTGTAAAAAGAGGAAGACAAGTTTAATTTCGTGTAGATCATCTAGGATTCAAATTCTATTCATTAGCTTGTTTGCATTCATTGCCCAGCTCCATTTTACATATTTATATTTTGTCATTCATTTCAAAAAAAAAAAATTCTGCATTTTGCAATTTTTGATTCTTGCATTGAAAAGTTTTTTTTAAGAAAAGAGACATCCTCCTATATATTAAAAGAGAAGTACATTGGACACGTGGCGCTCACACAGCTCTTCTCACAAAAATTCTCGCGTTTCTATTGGTCGAATTTTTCTAATTATTCTTTTTGATTTATTTTTTTCATCGACCTTTTAATTGGAAAGTGACATTAATTGTCAAACGCACTAATTATTTCTTGCGCAAGAATCGTAATCAATGTCGACCATTAATCATAGCTTGCAGAACAATTTTAATAAATGTCGACTAATCATTAAATGTCTTAATGGGAAATACATTTTATATTTTATTAGGAAACTAATTATTATCAACATACCTTATTTATATTGACTACTTGCGCAAGTTTCGCATCGTATAAAATGCATATTCGTGATTAATTTTACAAATTTATTATGTTTCCTTTAATCATTAGTCATTTAATTTACATACCTTATTATAACCAATTACTTGCGCAAGTCTCGCAAATCATATTTCTTGCGTCGTTAATACTCTTCACCATCAAAGGACTATATATAGAGTACAAAGTGGCGTTGAAGCAACTCAACCATTCTTCTATTTTTGAAGGAAAATGGCAATGCTCGCAAAGTCAAAAAATATAGTATCTTTGGTCCGAGAATTAAAACCCCGTAAAGATACGTCCCGTATTGAAGTTAGGATTATTCGGTTGTGGAAGAACTACAACAAAGAATCAGGAAACACTATTGAAATGGTTTTTGCTGATAGAGAAGTAAGTGAAGAACACACAGTTTTGTTAAGATTTTGTTTATTGTTTATTAATAATATTATTTTTACTGGTATTCAGGGGACAAGAATTCATGCTTCAGTTGGTGAACAACTCATTAAAAAATATGGTGAAAGGCTACATGAGGGAGATGCAATTGTCGTCCAGTTGTTCAAGGTCTTCGATGCAATTGGTGAATACCGTACAACTCCACATCCGTACAAAATTGGTTTCTATCCAACCACTTTTGTTGGAAAAGCTATAGATTTTCCAAGTGAAGTTCCTGAAAAGAATTTTGCGGATTTTACCGACATTCTGGAAGGAAAGATTGATAGCAGCTGCTTAGTTGGTGAGTCAGTTTAGCACACAATTAATTGTCTGTCATGTTATGTTAAATTTGTTCTTTTTTTTTTTGTATATTGTAGATATTATTGGACAAATAGTCAACTTTGGGTCGCTGGAAAACAAAAGCATTAAAGGCAAAGATAACATGAGGCTTTTGATCGAGCTACGTGACCATAGGTAAGCTGAAATTTCTATTATTATTGGTTATATTTTTAAAAATAAAAAGCTCTACATTTTATGATGAGTTTTTATTATACAGTAATGTCAAGATGATGTGTACTCTGTGGGGTGGTTATGCTAAACAAGTATACGACTACAGTATGAGTAACATGTCCATAATGATAATTTGTATTATCAGGTTCTGTTCCATTAAAGAGTGGAAAGGTATGTAATTTGATTTCTTAAGGTTTCTAATTATTACTCGCAGACAATATAATATGATGAATGTTCTCCAGGGGTTTACTCCATATCTAGCGGGTTTAATTCCACCCACATTTTGCTAAACCCAACGTGTTCATTGGTTGATGAGTTTAAATTGTGGTACGTAATAAAAAATGTATTTTTTTTTAAATGTGTTATTAAATTGGACTCTAAAGTAAAATTATGTCTTTTTATCTATGTAGTCTTCCTGATGATTCACTTGCTATTACAAACAAGGATAGTAGCCAATGGAGTGTTGCTAGTGCTACATCTGTTCGTGCCCGGTTTTTTGTTCTTAATGAGAGGCTAACAATAAGAGATATCGTTGACAGTACTCTGGTTAGACGTTCACTATTATTTTTTATTAAATTTAAATTATTAATTTTAATATTGATCCTAACATGCTGTTGTCTTGAGTAGGTTGGGACTTTTGTCACCTTGAGGACTATTGAAAACATAGATACTGAGCGTGGTTGGCAATATCTAAGTTGCAAATACCACAACAAAAAAGTTATGCCTACAACCAATGTTGATGATGAGAACCGTCCCTTGTTCTACTGCAATACATGTGATAAAGAACACATTGATGTCATTCCGAGGTATTTCATTGAACGCGTACATAATTAAGTATTCTGGTTTTTGTTATATGATGTATAATTATCGTGTACGTTATCCAGTTATTAATTGACATTAAACTTAATTGGTAACTCAGGTTTAAATTAATTGTCCACGTTAAAGACGATACCGGTGAGGGAAACTTTCTTTTGTTTGATGGCAATGCTCAAGTGCTTGTGCGTCGTTCTGCCGCTGAACTCTATGATGAGGTACCGTCAAATTTAAATAAAAGAGGAAATTATTACTATATGTATAAATTAGAATCCTCACTTTTCCCTTTCTACTTGTAGAATCTAGATGAAGACTTGTTACCAGAAGCTGTTAGCGACCTTTTTGGCAAGAGAATCCTTTTTGAGGTTTCAGTTGATGCTGATAACATCAAAGGAAATAGCTCTCAGTATGTTGTTCGAATTGCTACTGCTGACCGTGAACTGATTGAGGAATTTGCTGTTTTGCCAGTTAAACAGGTATTGTTCTCATTGGTGTGTATAGTTCAGCTAATTCTTACATTATCGTAATACTGATCGGTTAAACTTTTTCCTTCTATGTCCTAATGCTGCAGTCTTCAGATGATATTTCTTCTGGTTCAGGTGGTTTATCAGGAACTCCATTGTCTAAAAGAAAAAGCCAAGATGAACAACAGAGTAGCCTAGAGGATCAACATTCCGTGAACAAGAAACTTTTTCTAAAGAAAGTCAAGGGAGAGTAACATAGCTAATGTCAACGATAGCTAATGAGACGTATCTTTCTACTATCGTGGCTTTGTCTTTGTTTTTATTTCTTTAATCCTTCGTTGGAAACTGTTTTACGAATATTGCATTATATCATTGAGATTCTTACTATTTTTCTATCCAAGGATTGGATAAATCTTACTATTCATGGTTTACTAATTAGTTAGTACGAGATTCAACTTGAAGATTGAAGATTTACTACGCTATTAAATATGAAATTTTTGTGTTTTGTATGAATTAATAATGCTATACACGGTTGTTTCAATCTCAGTATCCTTTTTTTACTAATTGGCAGAGCAAGATGCATAGTCGAGAGTGAATATATAATTTTAATAGCTCTTCCATGAATAAATGAAATTGGCAGAAAAATATTTCTTTTTCCTTAACTCCACCTATATCTTGCAGATGTGATCATATAAAGGTTTGATGTGAATTATATTTTTCGGTTGATTACATTTGCATAGACATGCGTTCGTTCATAATTTAATCGATTGACATTCATAAAGGTTTAAGAAAAACTTGAACCGGTTTAGGGTGTTCATTTTTTCTGATGAACTTAGCCCATGAGTTATATCGCCCTTACTACAAAATGAAGCCCAAATACTAAAAATGAGAAATGACAAAAAGGTATGAAAACATTTGACGGGGTCCAGTTGTCATGTGAAAAGTCACGACCCTTCGATTCTCCTTCTTCTATATAAACTGTACACTGACCGAGAAACTTCCCAAATCTATCATTTCTCTTCTTCGTTTGCTTTTGTCTCGCCAACTATTACGCAAGTGAGTTCTCTTTCTCTTTAGGGTTTCGTTTACTGTCTATTGATAAACTGTAGATCGATTTATAAACTGTATATTGCGTTAGGTTTTGTAGCCATCATTTCTATTTACCTGTATATTTCGTTATGTATTTTTCGATTATAGGATGTATATATCGTTAGTAATCAATATGAAAAACAGTAGATCGATTCACAAAGAAAGGAGTTTAGATAGGTTTTGTAGCCACGATATACAGATTTGTTCTGTAGATTATGTATGTTGATCTTGCTAGGGTTATTATAATTTATATTTGAATCGGAGAAAAATTCGAAAACATCATCCAGTTTATTTGTTATAGTATTTTTTGAATTTTGGATTAGCAAGTAAGCAAATGGTTATTATTGGCTGTTTCATTTCTCATCCTTTTATTTTTCTAACCCGTACTGTTTAAACCTAACATGCAAATCAAGATCTATATCATGGCAGGAAACAAGGATCTCAAAATGAAGGCTCCAATGGTGGAAGACTATGGTTCAACCGTTGAAGAGGCATTCAAGAAAGGGCGTCTGGAGACAACTCAGCATTACCGAGCCAAGCTGTTCATGTACAAGCAACTCCAAGAGGGTCTCATGAAGAAACATGATGCAGAGCTTGAGGTCTCCCGCGTTGCAGGGAAATTGGAACTCATTGAAGAACTCTTCAATGAGTCTGCATTCACTGAACTCAAGGAGAAGTTGGAGTCTGATCTTGTGCTTGCTACGGCGAAGGTGGCTGATGTGGAGGTCCCGTTCATTGATTGGTACAAGTTGGGTGAACCACAGATGTTTGACTAATCTGTGCGGTTCCTCAATCTCTCCAAGTTAAAAACTTTTTATGTTGTTTTAATATTATGTTTATATATTTCTGAACTTATTTACTGGTTTGTTAAATCAGTTTTCCCATCTTTATGGTGGGAAATTAAACTTAAGTACTTATTTTATAAATAATCTATTCCGTTTTCTATTGTTTGTGTTTGTTATTGCATATATTACTTGTTAGTTAGCCTGTTTTCAGTAGAGTTTAGTATATGTTATTTCTATAGTTAGAAGAATATATATCATTTTAATCATGAATTACCCATAGAAAGGATAAAGATAAGCGTGAATAGTTAGATATAGTAGTTGGACACATTTGTGCAGACTTTCACATTTCTCAAGATGATAAAGCCAATTAAACTTAATAATTTGATATATTATGAAGTTGATAATTGATTAGAATATATATTCTTGACATAATATAAAATAGAAATTGGTTAATTATAAGTTTCCGTTTTTAACATGAGAAGATATTAGTTGCAATTGAATGAAAAATTTAATTGTCTTTAGGAAGCCTTCGATAATTGATTATTTTGTCATAATCATAAGTTAATAAATTTTGAGATACTAGAATATAATGCGAACTATAAATACAAAGCTTTCATAGCAATTTTTAGTATCTCAAGTTTCCAGAGTCTAGGTGATTGTATTGTCAAATATGCAATCGAGGTATTGTAATGATGATCTGTTTGATATTTTAGCAACTTTATTTGCAGACATGTTGAAAGACTTTGACATGTCAGTATGGACAATTTTCAAGAGTTATTAATATTTTCCAAATTAAATCGCATGCAAAAAAAATGGAAACCTATGTACCTAAATTTGACAGGCAATAATTTTAAATTCCTTTTACATCAAAATTACTATTTCCTTGATCATTTCTTCTTTAATTCAAATAGTACATTGTTCTTTTAATAGTGTCGAATATCTATATATAAGGAAATATATATCATCTTGAAGGAAATATCTTTTTTTTTTGGTCAACTGTAAGGAATATCTATATATAAGGAAATTGTAGTTTGATTGGACTGTAAGGAATATCTATATATAAAGAAGGAAATTATAGTTCAATTTCAACGAAGATTTCGCTTCGATTTGCGGTTTTTTTAAATATGATTATTTATATGTACTCCAAAAATATCAAGTTGATTAAATATCTTTTCCTGTGTATCATAAATTAAACTTGCATTTTTTACAAAAAATGCATTAAATAAATATTGAAGTAAAATCTAATTGGATGAGTCTTAAAAGGGCAAATGGAAAGGCATTTTATGGGAATCGGTGGTCTTTCAATATACATTTTGTTTACTTTATCATTATCTTACCAAACATAATATCAGTCTTCTTCTCCGACGTTTTCTCTAGAATTATCTCTTTACCTGCACCTATCCTTTGGTAAGATTTTATTTTCTATCTTATGTTATGAACACATGTAGATCATCAGTCACTTATTCTATTATCGAATCATGGTTTATTAGAATCATAATAGAAGTGCATATGTTGGTTCTAGAATACATTACAATGATCCTTCTAGGTTAAATATAATATGCAAGACAAGATCTCTCGATGGCTTTCAACAGCGACCTAAATCTCAATACACCGACGGCTGAAGAACACAGTCGCAAAGACCTTGAGGCGGCTTTCAACAATGGAATGATTGCCACTAGGGAGCGCTACCGAGGCCTGCTGTTTGTGTATCAGAACCGATTGGAACAAATCATAGCAAGGCATGATGAAGAGCGTGAAGTGTATCGCATTCTAGGTAAATTAGAGTTACTCAAGGAACTCTTCAATCTGGCGGCTATGAAGAAGGAGAAGAAGTTACTTGAGAACGAACTTGTGCTCGCAAAGGAGAAGATGGAGAGTATTAAGATTCCTGAAGTTGATTTTGTAAGACCCAAACCTGGATCCCATGATCCAACCAGTCCGCGGCCTTACCTAACATTTCTAAGTGCAATTCAGCCGGTTTAAGTCCAATCCTTACTTAGTCATTTTTCAATCATTTGAGGTTTAAACAAAAGTAAATCAATGCGGAAGCTTAAGGCAAACATTCATATTATATATATGTCAAATGTGATCCATACAAAGTATTCAAATCATTCAGTTGCACAATAGGCTATGATAAATCCAAATGTAAACAACAAGTACTACATCACACATCCCACACGGCCAAGGTCTTCATGGCTCCTTAGCCTTACCACGATCCCTGTCAGGACCTGAAATCAAAACCCACAACACATATGCATAAGAATCATGACCGATATCCTAGCAATATACAATCCTAAGCATGGTCCGGACACTTAGCCTATTTCTGGCCAAAAGTGACCCATCCTGATACTTGTCCAAAAACTAATTAAAATGCATGATAAATCATGATAAATCATGATTAAGAGAATGGTCCAAGCGGAATTTCCAGAACCGGCCTTGATCATATTGATCTTGGCCATGAACAGCCTAACCGGCCTCATGGTACCATCTCGAAATCAATGTTATAAAATTATTCTATCACTGATAATTCATTATAAATCCCCACTAAGAGATATCAAACGCCAAATCCCAATAACTCCCACTGGAAGCATGAGATCGGACCATACATGCCCAACCAAGGCCATGGAGAGATTACTCTGATCTAACCAAGCCTTGGTGGCGTGTCCATGAGTTTAGACCCATAGATAACTTCAGAATATGATAGAGAAGAGATATATTGACAGAAAAAGAACAATAGATGCAACCATCCACTCATGGATCAAACGGCCAAACCATCCGGATGGAAGATTTTAGGCGGTTTGTACTTGGTTTGCATCCAGTACCTTAGGTGTGTGTTCGGAAGCCCCCACACTCTTCTCTGCGGCCTTCTCCTTTCCTCTGGTATCCATTTCCGATCAAGTCTCCTTTGCCCACGGCTTAGAACTCACCGGAATCACTTTGCCTTCACACGGACTGCCTTTGCGGTCACACTTCTCTTTTCTCTCTTTGCTTCTGTAGAGATTTGGGCAGAGTTTCCCCTTATGTTTCTGATGATTTGTGTCGACAGAGGAGGGGTTTATTTATAGGGAAGAGGCTTGCCAACCGTCCGGACGATGTGATTGGCTCTTTGGCCAACGGACACCTTTTCGCCCAAACCGTCCCAAAACCGTCCAACCGCTTGCAACTGCTCTCCTCTTCGGTTGGGCTGATCGATCTCAAGCCCAAATGCTTGCCCAAACACTTAGCTCACTTGCCAGAGCCTCCTAGACCCAACGGACGTCCATGACCATCATCCGGTCCATGATCACACTCATGGTCCGCAAAGACCGGCCAAGACTCCATCACTCAGTTCAGCTGAGTTGAGCTGAGTACTAGTTGCCTGAGCTGAGTGAGCTACTCCTCCAGCTCCAGTGAGCTGCCCAAGACTGTGTGAGCTCCCTACCAGCTCCACCTAGCTGATTGAGCTGCCTCCAGACCATATCCAGCTTCCGGATCACTCATCCAGCTATCTTTTCCTTCTTTCTTTCTTATTCTGGTCAAGTCTCAGCTTCCTGATGCACTTAACCCTTAGTTTGGACCATGATACGCTTGCCTTTAGATCTTTATGACCTGGCCAGCCCATCTCCCCGCACCATGGCCCGTCCGGATGCCTTAGTTAGAACTAGGGACATGACAGATTGGATCAGATTGGGTGAGCCACAAATGTCTGATTAACCTATTTGCTTCAATAATCTTCCATGTTTCGAATGTTTAAGGTCCTGTGATCTTTTGGCTACTTATTTCGGTTTTTATCATCTGGTTCTGTTATCCAGTTTATTGAATTATCTTATTTTGTGGAACTAAACTTATTGTTCCTTTTGCTAAATTTATTTTTTATGGACATGGATCAGTGGAATATTTCAAATATGGTTTAGCCTCTTATGCAATTATTAAAAAGTTACTTTAGTTTCGATGTATTTATAGGATGGATTCGGTTTAGTTGGTTTAGTTTCGATGTCCTTTAAGATTTATTAGAGGGATTGATGATCAGTTATACTTGGTGTAATGATAAAAAGTTCTAAAACTTCACAATAGTATGATATTTTTGTAGTTATAGAATTAAATATACTACACATGAAAAACATTAGGTGGAATTATATTTACATGAATTTGTTACGATATTTCAAGCCATAATCAGATCTTTTATTTTTCTTCAATCTACAGAAGAAATACGAAAACTAATTGGAATATTGTATCGTTTTTCACAGGGTGCTACTAAAATGTTTTTCAAGGTCCTGTGATTGTATTAAATAGTCTAATATGATGGTCAAACTGAGATCAAAATCTTCATTTCAAGAAACGGAACAATAAGAATCCGATTGTAAATTTTAAACTATCACTTAATGCGAAGTAAATTTGAACTGGGTCTTAAATATACAAGAGGGCCTTCAAAATCTTCATTTCAATGTTACTAATTACTTAATGCGAAGTAAATTTGAACTGGGTCTTAAATATACAAGAGGGCCTTCAAAACTGAAAATCCTAAGGTCCCATTAGTGTAAACCTAACTCTATAAATCAAGAAATTGCAAATCCTTAATCAAACGTAGCAATACTTATTTCTTAGCTTAACATGCAGCCGGGCAAGTATAGTTGGTCAATTTCTACACAGGTTTGCTCTCTCTCTCGAGATCCAAACATTAATGCTGAACATTACTTTTTTTGAGTTAAGGATTCATGCTTTATTTTCTTTTAGGAACTATGCACATTTGATCAAACTTCACAGTCTTCCTATTGTTATGTAAGTGATTTTTATCTTATAAAATATTTACAATGAATTATACGTTTGGAGTACTTCGAGGGAATAACCTGTCGTATTATATTTTGCAGGTTTACAAAAAAGTAGAGAATCATACAGAGATTGAATTCCATCATAGACATCGATATCACAATATGATGACATTTATACACAGAGAGCAATATTCATTCGAAATCAACGAAGACCAAGATAAATCCAAGTTTGTGTATTGGATGGAGAATAACAAACAAATACCTCAGGTAGTAAATCTAAATTCTTCATATGACGGTGGTGTTTGTAACTTTGTTTGGGATTCAAAAGCTAAATCATGGGCACCAAATATCCAGATTTGAAGTTTGCTACTATATTAAGACCTAATTTGTCCAATTTATTGAATAATTAGTAACATTTTGTTTTATTTTAGACAAAATTTGGAGTTTTCTAAGTATATTATTAGAGATACATCATCGGTAATATTTGGTTCCACCTCCTCTAATATCCATAAGATCATTGATTTGTCGTTTACAAAGAAGGTGAATTACTTGACCACTATATTATGCCTAAGAAATATTTTGAGTGTTTTAAATAAATGTCTTTTGTACCTATTACATGAGATCTTAATAATTATATTTTAAGAAGATTTGATTGCAAATAAATTCCCTGCTAACGTCAATCATATTTATTAACATTCAATCAATATAAAGTAGTTTCATTGTGATAAGTTAATATATAATCTTACCATATGGAAACACCATTTACGGTTTCCGTTTTGTTTTTGGAAGGTGAATTACTTTACCAGAAAGTAATAGTATGAAATTTAAATGAATTATATTTCTTTTGTATTTATTACAAAAGATTTTTATCTTTGATTTTAGAAACCCGAGTAATTAAATGCCATCGCGACTAAAGTCAATTAATCCTATTAACTTTTATATTGAAAGTACAAAAGGAAAAATAGTTGTTATCAATTAATATGATATGAATTTTGAAGATTGTGTCGACCTTCAATTTAATTTTTCCTTCATGGACACACTATTTAGTAAATAACGTGTGTCACCAAATTCTATCTCTTATTGTTACAAAGGTTGTTAGTTTTTTTTATAGAAATTTCAAAGACATATGTTCATGAACCTACAAAGGTTGTTAGGTCCTTTTGTAGAAATTTTCAAGACATATGTAATCATAACTTTTTATAATACATTAACTACGTATATAGTATTATCTAAGTTAATTCAGTAGTTTATATACTGAGGGATATGTTATTTAGATTCTATATTATATAAATATTCAAATAAAACAAACAAAGTAGCAACTTAGAAAATTGAACGAAATAGATAAATAATCATGTAAAAACATAAGTACTTTTACATGCGTTCATAGATAATAACAGATGAAAACTCTTCCTTTAGTTGTTTTTACTCATAGCAAACTCAACAAATTGATTAAGCCTTTCATAGTAGTAACCATGGTTGCATACTCGACCACGTCTTTTCCTTGAGCGGCAACCACAGAGTGTCTCAAGGTTGGCACGAGCTATATAGTAGCCTTGATTCATGAAGTACGGGATATCAGTCAGAGATTTCTTGACTCTTTCCCAGCATTGATCGGAGGTTGAACGATTTTCCTTCCATCCCAGTTTATCCAAATACTTCTGACCTTTATGAAATCGTTCTACGGCAAGCAGTGACAAACCATAAAGATACGTACCGTCTATATAACCTCCATCCGATGAATGGCGTAAATGATATAGGCCTGCATGCTCGTCTTCCTTTACGAACAATTGAAGAATGCCCTCAATATAGTGTGCCTCAGGGTTCCCACTCTCCAAGCATAGTTCGTTGAACTCTATGTGCTTAGACAGCATTTCGATTGGTTGGGCAGCAAAATATGACAAGGAAATGTTTTTGAAGTAGTTGGTGCGATCTGAGTTGGAGTGATCGTCATTTGAAGACGCAGAATCACCGATGGATATGATGTCATAATTGTTTACCTATGCATCTTCTCCCATCTTCAAAGTAGTGTCTTTCTTCTCGGGAAGTATATTCTTTTAATTAAGGTATTGTTTACTCGCAATTGATAATGAGAATGTTGTGAAAGTAATGTAGGAAGTTGTAGGATATTTATAAAGAATAATTTTATTTCTTACATGATGTGATTGAACATGCCAAGAATGCTGTTTACGTGGAAGGAAAAAATTGTTACCAAGTTGTTATTACCAAGGATGCTAGAAGTACGTGCTAAAAAAGGAGAAGGGACGACACATGCAGAAGGGTCTACACCTTCTAGGCTAAAAGGCTGTGGTAATTGTATTGTCATTTAATAAGAGGATATTGTCGTTGATTTTCTTGGCATGCACCAATAGTTAGCATCAAAATAAGTTATTTTAGTAATAAAAAATGTAGAAAGTAAAACCTCAATTAGACCAATAATAGTTTACATAATATATTCTGCAGTTCTATAAATTTGCTTACTTAAATTAAGCTGTCAATTTAGGAAAATGCACTAATGGTTGTGATCGAAATAACTTTAGGAAGGCATATATTTTATGCCATTAACTATAATAAATGTTTCAAAATTACTTCACCATTACTCCTCGCCATTCTCATATGTATAACAATATTTTGTTGCTCAAGGAAAATATTTACTTGACTTATTAATTTCATATGCTCTTATAAGTATGAAATTATGTTATATGCTCGACCATTGTGTAGATCATATTGAGGACAAAGAGGTTATAATATCCACTATATATATTCTCTGTTATTAAGTTATATAAACCTCCATGAATTTTCATATTGATATTTTTGTATACAGAGAAATGGCAGTGACAACCGTGAAGAAATCCATATCTGAAATTATTGAATCAAATTCGGTAAATATTTTGTCCTTTTACTAAATTGACAAAATGTATTTTTGTATAAGGCAAAAGTAATTCTCAGCATCTAATTTTTTTAATATGATTTGCATTTCAATGCTGGTTCATAGTCTGGAAAGTTTATGGTTGTTGCTAAAATCGAGGCCATTGATTTGGATAAACCATGGTACTACACGGCCTGCAAAGTTTGCGCAAGAAAAATGGATAGACAATTAAATGGTATTGAGGGAGAGAATCAAAATATTCACCAGAACCCTCAATACAATTGCAAAAGATGTAGAAAGGATTTTGATAATGGTACTAACTGGTATGAAGTTTATAGTTTTCAACCTTCTGGACTTTATACTCTCATTTTGTTAAAAGTTCATATACTAATTAGCTTTTATATCTTTAGTTACCACTTGGTTGTACGTGTTAGCGATGAATCAAATGTTGAAGCCAAGTTTGTGCTTTTCAACAATATCGCGGAGAAGCTAATTAGAAGACCTGCGTTTCAGTTGGTCGAAGAGGCTCCTCAGGTATTTGCTTCATTTTGAATAGGGGGATTAAAGAATATATTATTTCGATACTTTACATCGTGAATGAATAATTATGTTTTATAGGAAAATCCACATTTTGTACCACAATCTCTAACTGAATTGATTGGGAGGAAAATTCTATTTATGCTGACAATCGAATCTAATGGTCAAAAAGAACAAAATTCAGCATATGTTGTTGATTCAGTTGTTGACAATGCAGAAATAATCGAACTCTTTCATCCACATGTAAGTTTTGTTTTTACTCTTATATAAACTATTTTTAGTATATTTACATTTTCTAACAAAATTATTTATTTATGCAGCCACATGTTGTCATATTTCATGATTATGACTCGGATGACGAGTGAGTATTAAAAGAATCGATGCTAATCCAAAATGAAGGAAGAAAGTTGAAGACATTATGCACTTGAAAGTGCAAGCGTTTAAGCAATTATTTGTTTTTGGCATTTTTTTAAACAATTTCATTATGTTTTCCATTATTTTCCTTTTGCGTTTTGTTTCTTATCACAATGAATAATAAGTTGTTTTTATATAATTGGTTTATAAAACAACTACTATACCACTTTGGGAGAGATTATAGCACATTTAATCTTTAAAAATTTATCAAAAGAATAACCCAATCAGTTGCAATTTAGATCCGAAAAATAATTTTATATCTAAGGTGAAAAAATATTGGGGTTCTATATATGGTAAACTTTACAATAAAGGTACACAGCTAACAACAAATGATTCGTCAATTATAAAAATATCAACTGTTTTCCGAAAAAATATCATATTCACTTACGCAAGGAATATAAACACGGTAAGAAATTAATACCAACTTTAGAATTGGCAACAAAGGATTTTGCATATATTTCAAATGATGGTAAAACCTAATGGTCATTGTGAGGGATTAAACTCACCTCCTGATTTTAGGTCAGGTTATAGTTTAGGAAAGGATTAGGGAAAGATAATCGTGGGCTGAATCCCGTAAGAACTTAAAAGATGAATGAATGATTTTATTGATGATTTTGGGTAAAGAATATGTTTACAAAGATGTTTATAACGTTTACAAAGAAAGAATTAAATGATTGAGAGCTTGTGTGTGAAATGGGTTCTGATCCCCTTTTCTTGATTGACTTCCTCTTTAAATAGCCTCAGGCTCCGTCGGTTGCTACCAACAGGTTCCCGAGATCCTCTCCGTGATTTGAGGGATTTGTAACAGCTCCCCTTTGACCGGGTCCTGCGCCTATTTATTTGTCCACGAGCTACCTCTTTGACCGGGTCCTGCGCATGTTTACTTGTCAACGAGCTGCCTCTTTTCCTTGACCTCTCTGATGAACATCTCCAGCTCACAGCCTCCGGATCTGACTTAGCTGTTTTTGAAGATTGAATTCATGATGAGCCTTTCGCGGCCCGTTATCATTTCTTATTGTCTATCACTAGCTAGGGGGTCATATTTGGGACCAACAGTTGCCCCCAGCTTTCGAGATAAGATTCTTTATCTCGGAAGCTAGACCTAGCCGCCAAGCATCAATCTTTTTGTTGAGATCTCGAGCAACAGTTATCGTTATTGAAGATTTCCTTTGCTTAATCTGATGGCTACGATTGCGTATGAAAAGGCGCAAGTATCCGACTTCTCGGCCAGCTAGCTTCCCATTCGTCAATTCTCAGAGAGTTCAGGTACTTTCGAGATTAACATGTTTAATCTATCCTTTTCCGGAGAGTATGGTTCTAACTTAGGTTTGGTGGGCCCTGATTCAGCTCCAGTCGAGACGTCCCAGATGGGCGATGACAAGGAGGCAGATGAGGGAGATCCAGCCAAAGAAAGTGATCCAGTCGAGGGAGACAAGGATGTCGGGATGAGCTCCCGTGATAATGATGTCTAAGATCTGCGGCTCTTTTTGAATTGTAATGTTGCTTTTCATGACTTCTGCCCAATGGGCTTTGTTTACGTTTCAGACTTATAGCCTGAGGAGGCTTTTAAACCTTGACTTGTTTTAGGATCTTTTGAACCCTCGTTAGCCTGGGGAGGCTTTTAAACCCTTTTATTCAAATTTCGGTTTTGTTTTTCGTATTAAGTCATTTGACTTGGTTTGATCGTTTCTTGGATGAGATTGACTTTTGTCAAGTGGAAGTTTCGGTTAGGACATGTATCGTGATTATTAT
Organism: Raphanus sativus; assembly: GCF_000801105.2. Taxonomy (NCBI): domain Eukaryota; kingdom Viridiplantae; phylum Streptophyta; class Magnoliopsida; order Brassicales; family Brassicaceae; genus Raphanus; species Raphanus sativus. The sequence continues at coordinate 56,298 of NW_026615379.1, read as the reverse complement.
ATACAATGTCTAACGACTTATCAGGTCTCAACGATTTCGAGTGTATTCGATTATGAGGATCCTTAGAAGGAGTTCCTGAAATATTGAGATTAGCTCCGGGTTTTTAGGAACCTGAGCTACCCTGAAGACTTTAGGAGGGGGTTCATGGGAACCTGAATTCGTTTGTGGGATTTTAAGACCCATTGAAGTTTGCTTAGGATTTTAAGACCTTTTGAGATTTATAAGGATTTTAAGACCTTTTGAGATTTGATAAGGATTTTAAGACCTTTTGGGATTTGATAAGGATTTTAAGACCTTTTGGGATTTGATAAGGATTTTAAGACCTTGGAGATTTGATAAGGATTTTAAGACCTTGGAGATTTGGTAAGGATTTTAAGACCTTAGGTCCAGGTTCGTCGAGACCTGATATTGCTTGAAGGATTTTAAGACCTTTAAGATTGTTAAGGATTTTAAGACCTTAGGTTCAGGTTGACGGAGACCTGAATTTGTTCGAAGGATTTTAAGACCTTAGGTTCAGGTTCACGGAGACCTGAATTTGTTCGAAGGGTTTGAAGACCTTAGGTTCAGGTTCATTGAGACCTGAATTTGTTCGAAGGTCAAGTTATCGAAGATAATTGCTTTATTGATAATAGGATACATGGTATCACAATAATCATACAATCGCTGTTTGGGCTAGATGTTCTCAAACATATGCCCCCTTTCGTCATGGTGGAAAGAGTGTTAAAATGAGATTGGGGTTGCACTCATAACACAATTGCCTACGTACCCAGTCAAGGGGTCAAGCCTATCGTAATTCGAGGAATTTAAGTACCTAATGATAGTATTTCTTCAGATTTGTGGCATTCCACGATCTGATTTCAGGTACTCCGGTTCGCACCTTCAGGAGCTTATAGACGCCAGGTCGTACCACGTGGATAATCCGGTAGGGACCTTCCCAATTGGTTCCTAACTTCCCAGCATCTGGTTCCTTGGTTCCTTCGAAAACTTTCCTAAGTACTAGGTCACCTACAACGAATTGTTGGGGCCTGACTTTGGAATTGTAATGTCGGACCATTGCTTGCTGATAGTTTTGAATATGAAGCAAAACTTGGTCTTGTCGTTCCTCGATTAAATCGAAGCTGTCTGATAAGAGCTGGTCGTTAGCTTCGGGATCAGACGTACAGAGCTCTCGACGGAGGCTCCCTGTGGAGGTTTCCGCCGGAACGACAACTTCCATTTCGTAGGCTAAATAGAAAAGGGTTTCCTCTGTAGCCTTTCTCGGGGTGGTTCGACATGCCCAAAGTACTTCAAGTAACTTTTCTGACCAGAATTCCTTCTGGGTTCCGAGGCGTTTCTTGAGGTTTAATACTGATTTATTAGCAGCCTCCGCCTGTCCGTTACCTTGAGGTCGTCGAGGTGTTGAGAAGGTAAGGCGGATATTCCACTTGTCGCAAAATGCTTTGAAGTCGCGAGAAATGAACTGTCCTCCATTATCGGTTACGATCTCATACGGGACGCCGTGGCGGCAGACAATGTCTTTCCACACAAATCTTCGACTTCGAATCTAGTTATCTGTTGGAAAGCTTCAGCTTCTATCCACTTCGTGAAGTAGTCTGTCAAGACCAATCGGAAGCGTAGCTTCTGCCTTCATCTTCCTGACGTTATGAGTGGTTCTACGATGTCCATGGACCACCTCATGAACGGGTACTGAGCGGATATTGAGGATAATTTTTCCGCAGGCTGATGTATAATCGGTGCATGCCTTTGGCATTTATCACATGAAGATGAGTGAACCTCGCAGTCACCGATAATGGTGGGCCAGAAATAGCCATGTCTTTTGATTCGGATAGCTGGAGCTCTGCCCCCAGAGTGGTTTACTCAGGAGCATGCGTGCATTTCTTTCATTAGATTGATAGCATCGAGGCCATGGACGCATTTTAGGTAAGGTCCGGAAATGCTTCGTTTATGGAGGGCTGACTCGATTATGCAGTATCTTGCACTTAATGCTTTGAGTTTTCGGGCCTCCCACTTACTGCATGATCGGTATTCTCCAATCCTCTCTCCCAATGATTTTGTCATGAAGAGATGAGGGCGGGTCTTGTTCAGGTCCCTGAGTGTCGTGACCTGATGTGTCTTGTTCAGGTCCCTGAGGGTCTTGACCTGATGTCTTATTGCCCCCGGAGATATTGGTCGGTTTAGGCTCGAAGGAGTCTAAACTCTGAGGAATATCTCCAGTTCTGGTGTTGTTCTCCGGAGTCTGGGTCGTTTCTTCGGATGCGCTTTCAAAAGCAGAACGACTCCTGGTCCTGGCTGCGTGGACAGGTGAATCCGAGGTCTGGATCTTGCCCCCCGAGGTATTGGTCGGATTAGGCTCGAAGGAGTCTGAATTCTGAGGAATATCTCCAGTTCTGGTGTTGTTCTCCGGAGTCTGGGTCGTTTCTTCGGATGCGCTTTCAAAAGCAGAACGACTCCTGGTCCTGGCTGCGTGGACAGGTGAATCCGAGGTCTGGATCTTGCCCCCGGAGGTATGCTTTTTAAAGCTACGAATTCTGGTTTTTGGGAACCAGTACGTTGTAAGAACTTGGGTTGCTACCGTCTGGGGGTAGCTACCTTCCGTTTACTCTTTCGGCTTGCTATCGATCTCAGCTTTGGTAGCTATGTCGATACTTGGCTTTTCGATTCCCTTTACGGGTATGATCCGTTTTACGAGGGGGTCTTATGTTGACGCTAAAGCAGCCAGCGCGTCTGCTGAGGAGTTCACTCCTCGTGGGATCCTCGTTAGTTCAAATCTGTTGAATTGCATAGTGAGGTTCCAGAAAACTTCTAGGTTTGCCCCCATTCTTTCGTCCCTTGTTTCATACTCGCCGTGGCACTGGCTAGCTACTAGCTGTGAATCACTATAAGCGTTCAGCTCTCGAATTCCGAGGCTTAGGGCGAGTTTTAATCCTGCAATTAATGCTTCGTATTCAGCCTCGTTCTTAGAAGCGCTGAATCCGAGCCTGTAGGATTTTTTGATGGTTTCTCCAGCTGAGGAGGTCAGCCTTAGACCGATGCCGGAACCTTGTCTTGGTGAGGCTCGTCAATGTACAGACTCCACTTCGGAGCTTCCGTTTCCAAGTCTAGTTGTTCGGAAGCTAGCTCGATTATGAAATCGGCAAGGACCTGAGCTTTTGCTGCTGCTCGAGGTCTATACTCGATATCGTATTCACTGAGCTCTATTGCTCATTTAGCAAATCGTCATGATTGGCTAGGGCTGTGCAAAATTGTTCGCAATGGTTGTGAAGTCACTACGACGATTGAGTGCGATTGGAAATAAGGTCGTAATTTTCTGGCAGCTGTTACGACAGCTAGAGCTAGTTTTTCCATAGTAGGGTATCTAGTTTCGGTGTCTATCAGACTCTTGATGGTATAATAGACAGGTCTTTACTCGTTTTGCTCTTCTCGTACCAGCACACCATTAACTGCAGCGGTTGACACAGCGAGGTACAGATACAGTGGTTCTCCCATTCTTGGTTTGGCCAAGATGGGAGGTTCGGAGAGGTAAGCTTTCAATTGCTTGAAGGCTTCCTCGCACTTCTCGTCCCATAAGAACTTCTTATTATTTTTTAGAAGTTTGTAGAATGGGAGGCACTTATCGGTGGACCTGGATATGAATCGATTTAATGCTGCGATTCGTCCAGTCAATCTATGTACCTCTCTGGTTGTCTTAGGTGACGGTATTTTCAGAAAGGTAGCTCTCTGTTTCGGGTTGGCTTCGATGCCTCTTTCGGTTACGAGGTAGCCGAGGAACTCGCTTGAAGGTACCCCGAAAATGCACTTAGCAGGGTTGAGCTTCATGTCGTATTTGTTGAGGATATCGAAGCATTCCCTTAGGTGGGAAATGTGGTTTTCTCCAATTGAGGATTTGACTAGCATATCATCAATATAGACCTCCATGGTTTTTCCTAGTTGTCTAGCAAACATCTTATTTACTAGCCTCTGATAGGTAGCTCCTGCGTTCTTTAACCCGAATGGCATAACTTTGTAACAATAGGTTCCTCGTTCGGTTATGAATGCAGTTTTTTCTTGATCCTCAGGATCCATCATGATTTGATTGTACCCTGAAAAGGTATCCATGAAGGACAGGAGCTGGTGGCCAGCAGTGGCCTCGACCAAACGATCGATGTGAGGTAACGGGAAGCTGTCTTTGAGATAAGCTTTATTTAGGTCGGTGAAATCTACGCAGATTCTCCATTTCCCGTTCTTCTTTTTTACAACTACTGGATTAGCTAGCCAGTCTGGGTAATGTACCTCACGAATGGACCCAGCTTTCATAAGTCGGTCAACCTCGTCGTTAACAGCTTGAGCCTTTTCTAGGCCTAGCTTGCGACGCTTTTGTTCGATCGGTTTGAAAGTGGGGTCTACATTAAGCTTGTGCGTAGTGACGTCGGCGTTTATACCCTTCATGTCTCTGGTGGTCCATGCAAAGGTTCCGACGTTGCTTTTTAGAAAGTCGATGAGCTCCTTCTTAGTCTCGAGAGGTAGCTCGGATCCGATACTCACTTGCTTTTCAGGATTTGAGTCGTCGATACTAACTTGCTCGGTGAGGTTCTTAGGAGGACCTCAAATATTCTGTTGTATCTCACGACCCTCCTGGATCTGTAATTGCTATTGAGGTGATTCTTTGAGAATTTCGAATCCTCCTAGATAACAGATCCTGGAGATCTTTTGGTTACCATGCACGGTAGATATCCCTTCAGGTGTCAGGAATTTCACACATTGGTGATAAGTTGAAGCTACTGCTTTCATCTTATGGATCCAAGGTCTTCCTAGGATCGCGTGAAACGGGGAAGATCTGTCGATGACTACGAAATTCATCATTTTCATGATTCCGTCAGCTATAATTGGGAGCTTAATAGTTCCCATTGAGGTAGCTGTTTCTCCGGAAAAGCCTATGAGGCTAGCTTTCTGGTCGACGATTTCGTACTCATCTATTTCCATCCTCTTTAGGGCGTTATAGAAAATGAGGTCGACGGAGCTCCCGGTGTCTACCATGAGCTTGGGTACTTCGTTCCCTGCGATGTTCAAGGTGACGGGACATCGTCGTGAGGTCTGTCAAGGTTTGACGTCTCACTTTCCCAAAAGGAGATCTTAGTGTTCGACTCGGGGTTAGGAGGCTTGGATTGAGTGTCAGACACAGCCTTCCGTACATGAGTTTTAATAGAATTAACGGAGTCTTGACACATATCGGATCCTCCGAGGATGTTGCCTACCCTTGAGCTGGGGATCGATTGAGGTAGCTGTTTGCTCAGGATGGCCTCGACTTGTAGGCTTTTTCCTTGGGGGAGCTTCCCGAGGACCATGTCGACTCTTTTCTTAGGAGCTGGGGGTGGTGAATTGGTCTCTTTTTCAGGAGACCCTTCTCGTTTCGGTGAGGTATCTCTGGGACCTCTTTTCTGGTAGGGCTGTGGTTTCTTGAGGTCCAAGCCCTTTATTTCTCCGGCAGAAAATTTAACTGCCAGTTATCGTTGGAGGTCCCAACATTCCTCGGTTGCGTGCCCTTGCTTTTAGGATGTGAGTCGAGTATTGCTTCATAAAGGCATTACTTAACTGGTCGAAGCTGTCCATCGAATTTGGTTCAAGACCAGAGAACCATTCGAGGGCTGTTCCGACCAGGTTTTCGGCGAATGTCCTGCAGTAACCTGCATCGTATTCTTCTTTCGTGAAGTTAGCCTTCACGATAGCTAGCCGGAAGGCTCTTAGGTAGGCCTTCGGGTCCGAGGTCCCGTTGTATTCGGGGATCTTAATTTTTTGGGTATCTCTTATGTAAGAGCTGGCAATTCTGTCAGTGAATAGAGTTCCACAGGTATCCTCAATCAAGCTCTCGATTTCGGGAGCTGAGCTCGTTGCCTTGTGGACTTGAGCTCCCGATTTTCAGAGAGCTGCGTGAGTTCTCTCCATATATCTGCGAATAGCCTCAGGTCCCTCTAAAGGAAGGACAGTCGGGTCATCATTAGGTACCTGACGAACAGGTCCCTGATGAAATCGTGTTCGATCATTCTCCCAATCGCTTGGTGGGCTGTCTTGCCCACCGGCCCTTGGGTTATTTTGATGAGTCGGGTTTGTGTGGCGAGCTGAAGGATCAGCATCCGTCCTTTCATCCGGGTTCGTGTTTAGGTTTCTGGCCTGAAACGCCGGAGCTGATGTTCTGCCCCCGGACGGATTGGATACTCCTTCTCCCAACCTAGTGCTAGGTGGTGGAGGAGGTAAGCGAGCACTTCGACCAGTAACCTGATCGGATAAAGAGCTGGTTGATGCTAGGTTGCTTCCCATAGCGCTGGTGAGGGGTGGACTAAACACAGGCGCTGTCCTATCACGAGGCATTTGGAAAGCAGGTCCCTATTCTCCTGAACCAGTGTTATCAAGAGAAAAGTCTAGATGTCCTCGAGGGAACGATACGTCAGTTATTCGATCTCGGAAGGTCACTCCCGAGCCCTGACGTTGCGGTGGTTGGGTTGTTGCGGTTAGAGATCTAGTGACCTCTTCGAATCGTTGCTGCCGAGATACTGTTCATCGAGAACTGTTCATCGAGATACTGTTCATCGAGATACTATCCATCGAGATACTGTTCATCGAGATATTGTTCTTCCAGTACTATTCATCCGAGTACTGTTCATCGGGATACTGTTCATCGGGATACTATTCATCGAGATACTGTTCATCGAGATACTGTTCACCGAGATACTGTTCATTGAGATACTGTTCTTCCAGTACTGTTCATACGAGTACTGTTCGTCGGGATACTGTTCATCGGTTAGATGAATTTGTTGTATGATCGAGTGGATTCATCCTTAAGTTGGAGTAAGGGATTCCATTGTTTCTTCCCCACAGACGGCGCCAATTGTGAGGGATTAAACTCACCTCCTGATTTTAGGTCAGGTTATAGTTTAGGAAAGGATTAGGGAAAGATAATCGTGGGCTGAATCCCGTAAGAACTTAAAAGATGAATGAATGATTTTATTGATGATTTTGGGTAAAGAATATGTTTACAAAGATGTTTATAACGTTTACAAAGAAAGAATTAAATGATTGAGAGCTTGTGTGTGAAATGGGTTCCGATCCCCTTTTCTTGATTGACTTCCTCTTTAAATAGCCTCAGGCTCCGTCGGTTGCTACCAACAGGTTCCCGAGATCCTCTCCGTGATTTGAGGGATTTGTAACAGCTCCCCTTTGACCGGGTCCTGCGCCTATTTATTTGTCCACGAGCTACCTCTTTGACCGGGTCCTGCGCATGTTTACTTGTCAACGAGCTGCCTCTTTTCCTTGACCTCTCTGATGAACATCTCCAGCTCACAGCCTCCGGATCTGACTTAGCTGTTTTTGAAGATTGAATTCATGATGAGCCTTTCGCGGCCCGTTATCATTTCTTATTGTCTATCACTAGCTAGGGGGTCATATTTGGGCCCAACAGTCATCAATCTATCTTTATTATATTGATTAAATATGTCGTCTTCTGAATTCTATAGTCTTCATTTTCTGTCAAACTATATAAGTTTGTTGAAGCCTTTTTTCTAACTGCATTCGGAAAATTCTATAGCTAGAGTCCTGTTCTTACAAAAGACACAAGCAATATCTGAAAAGTCTGACGCATGAAGAGAAGTAATCCACTGGGAACAGACAGTGGGAAGAAACCAACGAAGATTAAAAAAATTGGTATGTTTTCCTTAAAATAAATATAAACCTTTATGAATATATTATAATTTTCGTACAACCGTGTATATATAACTGAGTATAGGTAACCGATTTCGTATGGAAAATTTATACAAACAAAAGAAAATTCTCTAAAACAAATATATTTCATAAGAATTTGGTAGACATTTTGAAGTGACACACTTTTAATAATGATTGTTTTTGCTGCCACACTTTGATAACATAGGTATCAATGACAAAGAGAATACTCCAAGGAGGAATGTAACACAAAAGTCATCCATCACAAACGTTTCACCAGAAACAACAATCAATCCTTTTAGAACGCCCTTTCATAATGTTACAAATCAAGTATTTCGACCCATTAATCCACAGCCATCGGAGCCTAAACCTTGATTAACACAGCAAGCTAGATCTGCGAGAAAGGAAATACTGAATAACAAAAGAACAATAGGCCTTACTACCACAATTAGAGGTTACTCTTTTCTCGGTTTGATTTTCCCGACGTTGATTTTTGTTAATCTGCCAAAGAACAAAACATTTCTGACCATGATCTACGTTAAATTAAACAGTGACAAGGATTTTCAAGCCAACAAAGCTATCAGTTGTACCAAATATCGGTAATATTTTCTTTTCCAGTGCTACTTACGATTTTTCTATAGAACAATTATGCAAAAAATTCTCGATATTACATTTCTTATTTCCAAAGGTTATTGTACTTACGTCTGCAGGTTCCTGTACTTCAACCCAAACTTCACTAAATCTTTCAAATGGCAGTGGCTCTGTAACCAACATGGACCCATCGAGTATAGAAACCGGTAACTAATCACGGCCGATAACATAAGTTATTTTTGAAGTAGTATTATTTTAAAGAAATAGTAAAGACAATAGTAATAATGGACTCTGATTGATAAAAAAGTTTCTTATAATAAAACAATGTTATCTTTTAGCTTCAATTGGTAATCAAGAATCTATTATCGGGAGTACCAACATTTCCTTCAGGAAACGTAAGATAATTGGATCACCTCCATCGGTGAATTCAAAGACTAAACAAAAGAAAGGTAACAACGAGTTTTAAATAATAATGAAGGCATATATATTGTATTGTACTATATCTAAAGTGCGACTAAACTTAAACATTTCCAAAAACAGCAAGGCCAGGTTCGAACATTACAGGACCATCGAGTTCTGGTCTTCCACCATTGTTTGAAACAGATTCAAATCCTGAAGGTATTACTGACCCTGTTTTAATCCTAATAATATGATGACCCGCCAGCAATTTAAATGTTGTAGATGTTTACCAATTTCAGGAAATTCTAACATACTTACATTCGTTTATATGTTTAAATCAATCTTTTCCAGCTACTTAGTGTCCAAACCAAAACAAAACAAATGAATTCATTCCTCCACCAAGGTTCATCGTACAGGACCATCCTGAAGGTATAAAGTCTTTTCCATCTATATACTTAGACATTTATTTATATTCATTGATGATATTCGATTTTATATGTTGTGATTTACTTTTTCACGCAGCTTATAATAATCGATATGAAATGGAGAGTGAGTCTGAAAATGAAGATGAATATGACGACAATCGGACTTACAGTGGCTATCCTGGTGGAGAGTCTTTGATAAACCCATCACCACAACATATCCCACAACAAGAAAATCATACCGTTACTTCATCTATTACTATCGGGTTACAAAAAAACGGTGATGACTTCAAAATTGTACAATCTCTTGATAATAAATAACAATTTATTAGTTATTTTTTATCCTAATGAAGTCATTTTTTATACAGGTTATTACGACGAAGGGGATCCAGTTTGGAATTGTAGGTTTTGTCAAGCATACATGTGGTATGGTGAAAGAATTGCAAAACGCCGTTGTAGCAAGAAACCTGTCTTCTCAATGTTATGTAAACATGGAAAAGTTGTGCTTCCTCGGCTCGCGAATCCTCCAATGGAGTTAATGTATTTGTTATGCAAAGGAGACGAATTAAGTAAACATTATCGAGAGTTTATACGAGCTTACAATATGATGTTCTCTTTCACATCACTTGGGGGGGGGGGAAGATAGATCATTCTATTAACAATGGTCGTGGACCATTTGTTTTCCGAATGTCCGGTGAGAACTATCATCGTATTGGTGATATAGTTCCCGAGCTTGGACAAGCTCCAAAATTCTCCCAGGTGTATATCATTGATACTTTAAATGAGATAAAAAAATAGACTTGACGCTTATGCCGGGTAATTTTGTAGACTTTTTGAACTTATTATGACTATATTTTAGGATTTTGCATGTTTGTCTACAATTTTTTAACTTATTTTTGATTCTTAATATACTGTCCAGGTCTGACGGAGCTAGCGCTAAGAAACTAAGAGAACCACTTGTTCTTCTTCTGCAGAATATGTTAGATCAGTATAATCCTCATGTTAAGGCTTTTAGGTCTGCAAGAGATAGGTTCGACGTGGAATGATCAACAGGTTATAGGATGAGGTTGATTGGAAGTCGGCAATCTGATGGACGGACCCATAATCTGCCCACTGCAAATGAAGTTGCTGCTTTGATACCTGTAGATTTTGTTTTAAATATGGAGCCCCGAGATATTGTTCTAGAGAGTACAAGTGGAAAGTTGCAAAGGATAAGTGAATTACATCCGGCGTATTTGCCTCTGCAGTATCCACTATTGTTTCCATATGGAGAGGATGGTTTTCGATTAAATATTCCAATTGGTTTTGAAGACACGGCTGGGAGAAAACGCAAAAATGTAACTATGCGTGAATACTTTGCATTTCACATTTTAGAGAGGAAGGGGGAAGCACCCACGATTACGAGATCAGGAAGATTGTTTCCTCAGTTCCTTGTGGACGCCTACACAATGATAGAATCGAGTAGACTGCGTTACTTATGGCTGAATCAGAAAAAACTCCGGTCAGTTAGTTATGATGCAATCCAGAAAGCAGCTGCAAAAGGCGGAGCTAAGATGGCTGAGCAAGGGAGCCGAATTTTCATCCCAGCAACTTTCACCGGAGGAAAACGTTATATGAAGCAGCATTACTATGATGCCATGGCTCTGTGTGGATTTCCAGATCTTTTCATCACTTTTACGTGCAATCCAAAATGGCCTGAAGTTACAAGGTATCTGAAAAAATATAACCTTACCACCGAAGACAGACCTGAAATATTGTGTAGAGTTTTCAAGATGAAACTCGATAATCTTATTGAGTTTTTGACAAAAAAGGACGGCTCCTTATTTGGCCCAGTTTCTGCAGGTAAATCTCCTAACAAATTTTCTCCAGTGATGCCGGTGTTTTTTGTTTTGTTTTTCAAGGAACTACTTTAGATAGTATTTTCATCAGTTAAAATGTTTAAAATGTTTTCTTTTCTGTTTTGTCAGTAATGTACACGATTGAGTTTCAGAAAAGAGGAATGCCACACGCTCATATTCTCGTCTTCATGCAAAATGGAGCCAAATTTCCAACAGCTGATCATATAGACACTATTATATCGGCTGAGATACCTGACAAGACGGTAGATCCTGACCTGTATGCAATCGTTGGGGATTGTATGATGCATGGTCCTTGCGGTCCAGCAAAGAAGGATAATGTATGTATGGTTAACGGTAAATGTTCTAAGATGTTTCCGAAACGACTGAACATCAGGACATCGATTGACGCAAATGGATTTCCAGCTTACATGCGTCGTATTGATTAGACAATGGATATGTTGTACCTTACAATAGAAACCTCATGCTTCGATATCACGCGCATATGAATGTCGAGTGGTGCATCCAAACGCGTGCTGTTAAGTATCTTTTCAAATATATCCATAAGGGACCTGATTATGCTTCAGCTGCAATGGATAAAGAAGATGAAGATGGCGTCATCGACGAAATCAAAACATATTACGACTGCAGGTATTATTATATTTATTATTATTACTTAGTATCTATGTGTGAATGAACCGAAAATACATGCATAATCTATTAATATTAGTCTACATTATTAAAGTATACGCTTAGACAAATATATATACTATAAATTAAAAAAACTTTGTTTTACAATTAAATAATTACATTATTAAAATTTTAATACTACTTTCTTTTACATTTTAAAGTCTACGATTGTTGTTTCTAATTTATGTTTATCGTATTTCTATATTAGATATATAACTGCATGCGAGTCGTCGTGGCGGGTTCTTGCTTTTCCTACACATTTTCGTACTACTTCTGTAGAGAAACTTGGATTTCATCTCCCGGATAAGGAGCTGGTGTTTTTTGATGAAGATGAACCTATTGAGAATATCCTGAAGAAAAAATCTGTCAACCAATCCATGTTTCTGGCAAGGTTCATAGCAAATCAAAAATATCCAGAGGCAAGAGATTTGACATATGCCGAATTTCCAACAAAATTTGTTTGGAAAGCAAGTATGAGAGAATGGGTACCACGTAAACGAGGCTTTGCGATAGGGAGGATTGCACATATTAATCCAGCACAAGATGAGCTATATTTCGTAAGAGTAATGCTAAATTGGGTAAGAGGGCCGAAATCGTACGAGGATATAAGAACAGTTGATGGTGTTGTATATTCTACATACGAAGATGCTTGCTATGCTTTGGGTTTGATGGATGATGACAAGGAATACATAGAAGCTATCAAAGATTGTAGTGATAATAGTTCTGGCACGTATGCGAGGAAGCTTTTTTCGAGAATGTTGGTATCCAAAACATTATCTCAGCCTCATGTTGTGTGGGAAGCTACTTGGGAGTATCTAACCGACGATATTCTCTACAAGAAACGACGACAAACTGGAAATCCCGGTGAGCTTTTTTCTTATTAAACGAAATATGTTTTAAATCAGGTCTCTCTTATTTAGTTAATTTTTCAAATTTGCAGAGTTGAACTTGACCATAGATCAGATCAAAAACATTGCTCTAACCGAGATCCAAAATCATTTGCTTAGCAATGGTCGTAGCCTCCAGAAATGGCCCCTAATGCCAAAGCCAGATGATTTTGGTTGTTACAACGGCAATCGCCTTATAGATGATGAGCTTAAGTATGTTGTGGAAGATCAGCTAAAGGAAAATGAAAGACTTATGGCGATGATAACAGATGAGCAAAGAGGGGTTTACAACGAGATTTTGGATGCAGTTTTAAATGATAGCGGTGGAGTGTTCTTTCTTTATGGTTATGGAGGCACATGTAAAACCTTCGTATATAGAGCACTCTCATCAGCAATCCGATCTAGACGTATGATTGTTCTAAATACCGCATCCAGTGGAATTGCTGCATTATTGTTGGAAGGAGGTAGAACCGCACATTCCAGGTTTGGTATTCCGATAGATGCCGACGAGTTTACTACTTGCAAGAAACTGGAGCCAGGATCAGATCGTGCAGAATTAGTTAAAGCAGCAAAGCTCATTGTATGGGATGAGGCGCCTATGATGAGCAGACACTGTTTCGAGACTTTGGATCGTTCTATGCGTGATATTATAAGATCTTCTGAAGACAAACCTTTTGGAGGTAAAGTAGTTGTTTTCGGTGGAGATTTCAGACAGATTTTACCGGTTATACCTGGAGGTGGTAGAGCAGAGACTGTTTTGCAAGCTCTGAATTCGTCATATCTTTGGGAGCACTGCAAAGTTTTGAAGCTAACAAAAAACATGAGATTGCTCGCTGGTCTTACTGATGATGCAGCAAAAGACCTTCAATCCTTCTCAAAATGGATTTTGGATGTTGGAGATGGAAACATAAATTTGCCAAACGACGGTCAAGTTGACATTGACATCCCTTCTGATCTGTTGATCAAAAATATTGGAGAAGATCCTATTCAGACTATTGCAAAGGAGGTTTATGGACAAGCTTTTCAAACCTCAGAAGATAAGGATTTGTATAGACATCGAGCCATTCTCACACCCACAAATGATGAAGTTGATAAAATAAATGATTACATGCTTTCGCAGTTGCCAGGTAACATTTGATTCTGTTTACTCTTATGTTCGACTAACTTTTTACATTATTCTAGAGTAAAGGATTTACACGTGCTTTCAGGTGAATACAAGGTTTACCTTAGCTCTGACAATATAATCCCATCCGATGTTGATGTAGAAGAAAATGTTACCTATCCAACAGAGTTTTTGAACAGTGTTAGAGTGGCAGGAATGCCTAGACATAATTTGAAGCTGAAGGTTGGTGCTCCTATTATGTGTCTCCGTAACTTGGATTTGGTAGATGGCTTATGCAATGGTACTAGGCTAATTGTTACTCAGTTGCTCCCCCATGTCATAGAAGGTAGAATTATAACTGGAAACAGTACTGCTGGAGACGAAGTCTTGATTCCTAGAATGTATGTCAGTCCACCTGACACAAAGTTTCCCTTCAGAATGCGTCGAAGACAGTTTCCCGTTACACTGGCTTTCGCGATGACCATCAACAAAAGTCAAGGTCAAACACTAGAAAGTGTCGGTTTGTTTTTGCCTAGGCCAGTGTTCTCTCATGGTCAGCTCTACGTTGCACTTTCAAGAGTTAAGTCGAGATCTGGATTAAAAATCCTAATAACAGGTAAAGAAAGGAAGGCGGAGACAAAAACATTGAATGTTGTCTACAAACAAGTTTTTCAAAATATTCTGTAGGGAGGGTACGTGATTGTTATTTATTTTTTTCCAATATATTTTTTAAAATATATAAATTGTTACAATTGTTTATTTTTTGTATTGGCAGATGGGTGGTGATGACTATGAAGATCGATACTATTTCATTCTCGGAAAAAGTGTTCTCACTATTTTGATCATGGTATGTTAATTTAATATTGTTTCCATAGAAGATAAAATTTACAAATTTGTAAATCTTTCAAATTATACAAAAATACCCGTCCAGTTTCTTACAAAATGATTTTTTTTCAGGTCTCTCATTGAAGTTGTTTTCTTTATCGAGAATTGTACTTCATACTTTATACAATTTATGGATAATATTTTCAATTTTATTATCTTTTATTTTAATGTGTCTATATACATTTTACGCCTCAAATTCATGCATACAATAATTTTCACCTAAAAAACTCATCACACCATATATACCATCCAATTTTAATTACTGATAATGTAAAATATGTAGTCATCTCTAAATATATACTATTAATTATCGATTTCGAAATAAAAAATTGATGCCTAAAAAAAATATTTTTTCCGAACATTGCAATTATACATATACACAATAACAACCTCTTGATACCGAAGTTACTTTGTTCCATCTCCTCCTTTTAAAATATTGACTACCATCATATGCACTTAGCCTGATGCTTTATTCCAAAATAGGTGTTCTTATGATATAAAATCCGTTACTTCCAAACCCGACCAGTATTTTGACCATATTTTGAAATTGTACATTGCCCGCACAGGGTGCGGGCCGGTCACCTAGTATCATTTTAATTTCGTGCATATCATATTTGTTTCATCATTTTGATATTTGCATTTAAAAAAAAAGGTGTTTGCATTTATTTGTTTCCATTTGAAAAAGTCAAAAAAATCTGCATTTTAAGTTGTTTCCATATCAAATCTGAAAATTCAAAAAAAAAAAATCAGCATTAGTTTGTTTTCCATATTTTCTTTTCATTTGTGTTAATTGTCATTCATTATTGTTTCATTTTGAGTTTGCATCCAGAAAACCAAAAGAAAAAATAATTTTTGCATAGTTTATTTCATTTTGGTTCATATTGGCAAATTTTCTCGGTTTAGTTTAAGTTTCATTATTGCATTGGGTTTATTTTGGTTCAATCATATTTCTCTATTCTTCAATTGATCTTTGAAAGTGGTTTCAGGAAGCCATGGTAGGAGAAGCACACAACCAATATCAGATGGCCAAACAGAACCAACATTTGACAGCTTTGCAAGAGGTTGAACAGATTGCTCAGTTGAGGAAAAGAAGAAAGGCACAAGGCTTCAAGGATCAATAAAAATCCAAATTCTAAAACCCCCAAACTTAATGTTGTTAATTCTCATTTTGATTATAACTCTTTTGCTAATAAAGTTGAACTCTTTAAATTTTCAGGAAAAAGAGGTTATCTTAGATGGGAGAGGAACCTTGATGAATGGTTTCACTACAACAACATCTTGAAGGAAGAAAGGCTAGCTTATGCCATTGATCATCTAAAAGGAGATGACTTTAAATGGTGGGTTCAAGAAGTAGATGATAGATGGTTTTACAAGGAGCCAACTATCAAAACGTGGGGAGCACTTAAGAAAGCCATGAGGTATGAGTTTGCACCAGGTTATACAAGATCTCAGATCAAGGAGCAGTACCCAAGGAGGTATCCAACTCATGGTTCCGAAGAAGCAAGAGACGCTGTCCACAAAGAGGGTCAAAGAAGCTTGCCTCAACAAACCAACTTTCAGCCAAACCAGGGGCACGTCATTGTCCATTTCTTAGGCCAGAAAAGTGACATCCTAAAGGTCATGGAGGTGAGTAAAAACGTCAGCTAAGACACCTTGAGCAGACCCAAAGAAGAGCTAAACAAACCAGTACTTCAAGCAAAGGCTATGGTAAGTCCTATACTTGATAAATTGGTTTATATATCATCTCCCACTGGTATGAGTCACTTGTCTTTGTCCAAGGATATTAAGACAGGTCTTGAGGTCCAGAAAGAAATGACCCCCACACCCTTGTTGGCATCAAGAGTTGTCCATGATTTATTTCCAAGAAAAATGGAGATTCCAAACCAAAAGAAAGAAGAGGCATCAACCCAAGGTAATTCTTCTAACTTTTAAAATTTTAAAGATCAGACATGTTATAGATGTCATAAAAGAGGACACTTTGCTGTGACTTGCCCCACTAAGCAAGCATCGATAGAAACATCACTAGAAAAGAAAAGAGATTTTTCTATGAAAAGTGATAGTTTTAATCAATCTGATTTATTGGCTCCAAAGTCTTGTATAATGCACTTGTCTTTGTCAAAGGGTATTGTATCAGGAAATAAGGAGCATGAGTTCAAAGGAGAAGACCTAGTCTACCAGCATGGCTTGGCTAAAGAGGAGGAAGCCATAAGTGAGGCTGGAAGAAATGATTTGTTGCTTAAAGAAGCAAAACCAGTAATCAAAGTATCAAACCAAGGTAAGTGTTTAACATCACCTTTAGATACTGGTTTAAATTTTTATATTCTTGGTACAGGGATACCAGATGAGAGCTCTATGCTTACTGAAGTGCCAAGGGCCGAGCTAGATCATGAGCTCAATCAAAATCCACACCACAAGTGGAAACCAAAATCTGAACAAAGAATTGTTCAAGTGCCAAAACCTGAGGTAAATTTCACTATAGATCAGAATGCTATTATTATTTCCATGATAAGATTAATGCACTTGTCTTGTCCAAGGGAAAGTGAAATAGGTACAGGAGACCAAGGTGAGAGCAAGCCAAACAAAGAAATAAAATTTCTTGCTGCCACAGCTGAAAGTAAGGTTCTTTGTTCTTTGTTTTCTTCAGTTTATAAATTCCTTTACTTTGGTATAATACACTTGTCTTTGCCAAGATGTTTTGACCCAGGTATAAGCAAAGAAAAAGTCACTTCAATTCGTGATAAAATCTTACAAGAAGAAGTCTTAACCATGTTGTCAATAGATGCTGTCCATAAAAGTGATGCTGAACTAGTACCATTCAAGTTCAGCAAGGGAAGTTTCTCTGATCTTAAAACATCTATGACATTTGATTATTCAGATATGACTCACTTGTCTTTGCCAGAGAGTTTTGATCCAGGAATAAGACAAGAAGATGGTCATACCAGCCTAGGTAAAAAGGTGAAAGAAAGGCAGCCATCAATCCAAAGCTGTCCAAAGAAGAATTTAATTCTTCATCATGCTGATGCACCTATGGTAAATTTGACCACAACTCATTCTGTTTATAAAACTCATATATCAGATATAATTCATTTGGTCTTTGCCCAGAATGTTGAGAATTTTTCAGGTTGCAAAGAAGAAAGCTTAAAAGATATCCCACCGGATACTCTTTTATTGCTTGGAGAATCAGTCCCAAAGATGATCAACAATGAGGTTACCAGTAGTGTGAAGAACCATCAAAACCAGAAGAGAAGAAATGACACTATCCAGGCCAGAGGCGTGATCATTTCCCATCTTTTTAAAGAAGAGCCACCAGATGCACAAACCATTACCAGACCAAAATTGTATCAAGGTAAGGTTCTAAACTCCCAAAAGAGAATGAAACCTGACTTGCTCTATTGTGGTGTATCAGGTTATCCAGTTTTGAGGTCAAAACCTTCACAAGGGGGAGGGAATGATGCGGCCATCAAACCAGTGGTTGAACCAGAGGTCAACCAACCTGTCCAAACCAGCCACTTTGGAGGTACCAGCGATAGAGGTCCAGTCCCAGGCGAATATCTCAACAACCAGAAGATCTTTGTTGGGGTCAAAAACGGTTATCTCGAAATCAACGGCTAAGTCTATTTGTCATATGAAAAACCCTCCGAAAAACGAACACGAACACCCGTAAACCGAAGGAATCGAGTAGCCGACCCCGGCCTTGGCAGTGGCCGCCGGGCGGCTAGCCCCGTGCTGGCCGTGGCCGCCGGCGGCTAGCGCCCGTGCTGGCCGTGGCCGCCGGGCGGCTAGCCCCGTGCTGGCCGTGGCCGGCGGCGGCTAGCGCCCGTGCTGGCCGTGGCCGCCGGGCGGCTAGCCCCGTGCTGGCCGTGGCCGCCGTGGCTAGCGCCCGTGCTGGCCGTGGCCGCCGGGCGGCTAGCCCCGTGCTGGCCGTGGCCGCCGGCGGCTAGCGCCCGTGCTGGCCGTGGTCGCCGGGCGGCTAGCCCCGTGCTGGCTCGGGTCTTCGGACAACAATCTTCGGTACACGAATCCCAGTCCCCGGCAATCAGAAGTCTGTACTTCGAGTCTTTCCCAAGTCCTCGCAGGGCGAATCATCGAGATTCCGCGTACGAAACTCCGGTTTTTACTCCAATCTAAGACCGTCGGAAACATTTCGGAAACTCGTAAGATATCGACGGGAAGGAAGATCTTAGATTCTTCGTACGAAACAGCGATGGTCATCTTAAGACACCACTCGTCTCAACTCTACGAACGAACGAAGAACTTCCAAAGAAATCGTAGAAAACAACGGAAGTCCTGGAGACGGCCCGAAAGGGACCAAACGCGATCGGACAGTCTGTCTACGATTATCTGAGATAGATACGACGATTTACGTTTATCTTTACGTAACAAGATGAATGCTAAATCGACGGAAGGATAAATGTCAAGTTTCCCGAAGATAAATGTCAAGTTTCCCGATAAACGTGGAGGCCGACGAAAATGGAAAGAAGCCCGCCTTGCGGCCCAGAAGGAGAATAGACCGTCATAAGAAGGAGTATATAAAGGAGCTTTGGGAGAGGAAGAAGGGCAGAGCAAAAAATCATTAAGAGAGAGAGCAAATCCGAAACTTAGGGACTTAGAGAATTCCTGCTAGCTTAGGACTTAAGAGTTTAGACTAGCGGAGCAAGACTTAGAACGTTTTGTCTCCTTTATTTCCGTCGTTTTCCGCTTCAGCGTTTCTCTACTTCCCTTTTTCGGAAGAATATTGTATCATCTATTTAATAAAACGCCTTAGTGCAATTTTTCCGCTACGTTGCTTTATTCTATCAATTTCGTTTGGTTGTCGCAGAGAATCCGAGCCTTCAGGGAAAACTAGGTTTACTTAGTTTTCCTTTGATTTATTTAACTAAAATCGACCGTGCGAATTTTGGTTCCCACAATCTTTTGTCATGAATCCAATTTTCCTAGCAGGCCAACTCATCAAGGATTCACTGAGGCTCGGAATTACAAGCAAACCTTCACGGAAGAAGAAGTTATGAATTTTACAAACCGGAGGTTCTCCAGCCAGTCCATCTGCGAGTACCCCACTTTTGAAGGAGATTCAAGCCCAATGAAGAGGCGACCTTAACCAAAGCCGATCATAGGATTCAAGAGGAGTCTCTCAGCTTTCCAGAAAGCCCAATATCAGGAGAAATGGCCACGGAAATCAGGAGTTATTCCCAATTTGCCAGAACCGGTCAAACCAGTTCTACACTTGCCTCAATTGGAAGCTAACCGGTTCAATCAGCTTCAAACCAGACATTGGCGTCCAGGAGATAATTTCAACCAATCAGGAGGTATTCCAGGAGTCCTTAGCTACACCAGAGCCCAGGAGATCAGTTGGTTCAATGAAGACTCACTTAAATCAAACCGGAGCTATTTATGGAAAGATTGGACAATCTTTCGGTTTGATCATTTCCAAGCTATTCCAATCCGACCAGAAGACATCAGGACTAAAACAGGACTTCCAGGAGACATTATAAGAGTCCAAGAAGAGTTCTACAAGTTCCTACTATGTACCAGCCCCCATTGGATCAGGAGGATCCACACTTACACCAAACTGCCTTATTTGGAGAATCTTGCAATATAGCTCCAACAGCTCTTTTCTCCTCAGATCAGGCACGACATCTGCTCATTCCAGGCAGTAAATAATATTCCCAGGAAGCTCACTTATCCCCTTAAACCATCCAGGTTCAAGAAAACATCCAGATACAAGATCATTTATTTAACTAAAATCGACAGTGCGAATTTCGGTTCCCAGGCTGTATCACCATTTATCCTGATATTGGGCTTTCTGGAAAGCTGAGAGATCCCTCTTGAATCCTATGATCGGCTTTGGTTTGGGCTGCTTTTTCTTTGGGCTTGAATCTCCTTCAAAAGTCGGGTACTCGCAGATGGATGGGCTGGGGAACCTCCAGTTTGTAAAATTCATAACTTCTTCCTCCGTGAAGATTTTCTTTTAATTACAAGCCTCAGTGAATCCTTTACGAGTTGGCCTTCTAGGAAAATTGGATTCATGACAAAATAACTTCTGGTTGTTGAGATATTTGCCTGGGACTGGACCTCTGTCGCTGGTACCTCCAAAGTGGCCGGTTTGGACTCCTTGGTTGACCTCTGGTTCAACCATTGGTTTGATGGCCGCATCATTCCCCCCCCTTGTGAAGGTTTTGACCTCAAAACTGGATAACCTGATACACCACAATAGAGCAAGTCAGGTTTCATTCTCTTTTGGGAGTTTAGAACCTTACCTTGATACAATTTTGGTTTGGTAATGGGTTGTGCATCTGGTGGCTCTTCTTTAAAAATATGGGAAATAATCACGCCTCTGGCCTGGATAGTGTCATTTCTTCTCTTCTGGAGTTGATGGTACTTCACACTACTGGTGACTGAAGGTGTATGTGAAGACGATGATGTAGCAGAGCTAAAGTAGTTCATGAAGTGTGACATGAACTACTACATCAGAGAGGCGGTTCGTGAGAAGCACGTATCAAGACCGATGCATTAAAAGAATATTTAATGAAGAGGGATATTAAAGGAAGACTTGAAGAAGAAGCAATCGATCTAAAGAGAAAAGGAAGATTGGCTTATTCGCTGAAGTAGAAGAAATGGAAAGTTTCCATTGGGTAGATAGATTAGATCTAGGGCTTCCTCAAAGATATATAAAAGGGAGCCGTGGCACTGTGTTGCCGGTTAACACACAGAGAGAGCTTTTAGCAATAGAGAGTTTTGTATGTCCGAAGAAGGTGAAGCAAAGCATCTAGGGGTTAAGGGCTTAGGTGGTTCAGAGTCTGTCTTAGATCTCTGAACGAGTGAGACTAGCAAACAAGTCGAGGTTTGTCTTGAGCTTGTTTGATTTATTGCTTTTAAGAAGAACGTGTTTGAGCTTTTGAAAGAATAAATATAGTCGTATTTCTTGGATTTGAATAACCCTGTACTACTGTGTGTTCTACATCGCATAGCTCGCTTATCTTACATTAACAATTGGTATCAAAGCAGGTATATGTGCTTTGTTTATTTAAACAGGTAGATCCTGCGGAGTAAGATGGATAGCCATCGCGAGTTGGTGACAAGTTCCAAGGTGATCCTTGAAGTAGGAAACTATGGATTTTGGAAGGCGCGCATAAAGGCTACAATCAAGGGTATTGACCCATTGGCGTGGAAGGCTGTTGAATCTGGTTGGAAGTCACCTGTTGCAAGAGGCGAGGATGGGACAGATGTTCCAAAACTGGAGGAGCTCTGGACTGATGATGAGAACAAGATGGCTAAGTTCAATGCTCGTGCACTAACTGTCATACATTGCAGTGTAGCAAGAAAGCAGTTTGAACTAATTCAAGGGTGCGAGGCAGCAAAGGATGCATGGGATATTCTGCAAAGGCACTTTGAAGGTACCTCGAAGGTCCAGAGTTCTAGGAAGGATATGCTTGCAACAAGATTTGAAGGGCTAAAGATGGAGGAGAACGAATCTGTTGGAGATTTCAGCTCAAATATTAGCTCACTGGCACAAGAAGCACTCACACTTGGGAAGAAATACAAAGAGAAGAAACTTGTGAAGAAGTTCCTGAGGTGCTTGCCGTCTAAGTTCATGGCATACAAAGCAGCTATGAGCGTCTCCTGTAACACCGACGAGATGACATTTGATGAAGTGGTTGGAATTCTACAAGCCCATGAGATGGAAGTGTCTGGTATGTCTGGTTGAACGAAGGAGAAAGGAATTGCGCTTGCATCAATTGAAAAGGAGCATATGGATGACAACGATCCTGTGAGTCTTCTGGTCAGAAGGTTTGATAGAGCTCTACGAAAAGTGGAGAATGGACAGAAGAAGTTTGGCTAAGGTAGGAAGACATCTGAGCCAGATAAGAACTACAGGAAGAATGATGCTAAGTGCTACGAATGCAAGGGGTATGGTCACTTTCGAACTGAGATACCCACAGTGAAGAGAAGAGAGCTCTAGTGTCATAACTGCAAGGGATATGGACACACTCAAAGCTGAGTGTGAGTCGGATGGGAGGAGAAAGCCGGAAAAGTCAATGATAAGAATCAATGACAGTGAGTCCGACAGCGAAAGTGAAGAAGAAGTGAACAACTTTGTGGCGTTTCTAGGAATAGTGGAATGTGAGTCAGGATCTGAGAGTGAGGCTGAACAAGAGAATGACCTAGATGAAAGCTACAAGGAAGTTCGAGAGACTCTAGTGAAATTGGGCATAGAGAATCTGATGTTGGCCAAAGAGAAGGCAAGACTGGAAGCTGAAGTACAAGTGTTGAAGGATGACCTCAACAGGGAAGCAGAGTTGGCCAAGGAAAGTGTGAATCTGATCAAGGAAAAATTGGTTCTGGCTAAGCAAGCGGACGAACTCAGAGAAGAAGTACTGGCTGAAAGGAAGAAAGCGGCTGATCTTCAAGCTGAATTGGATCAGCAATATCGGAAGATTAAGATGCTCACAGGAACCAAGCAACTTGACAAGATTCTGAGCAGTGGAAGAACTGAAAACTCCTTGATGGGACTTGGTTACAATGGAAGACAGAGTAGCTCAATGGGTACAACACGCTTTGTGTCTGGAGGATTTGCACATGCTGAAGAAGTTAAGACATAAAGTACTCCAGCTCAGATGAGCGGCTGTTTCTTCTGTGGGAAGTTTGGTCACACAAGAGGTATTGCTACAAGTTTCTGGAACGGGTCAAGCAAGTATGGAGACAACACAAGTTTTGGAGAATTGGCAAGACATCTAGAGGCTGGATGAAGAAGACTGACTTGTATCCTAAGACAGTGACCGAACCAAGAAGTACCTTTCGATGTAACATGGCAAGAGTGTCAAGTGATTCAGAATCAGATGAACCATGGTACTTCGATAGTGGTTGCTCAAGACACATGACAGGAAACATCGAGTATCTAGACAAAGTGTCTAAAGTCAAAGGAGGAAATGTAACCTTTGGAGATAGAGGATGTGGAGTTATTCAAGGCAAAGGCACAACATGTAACTCAGATGTACCTAGACTGGTCAACGTGTACTTTGTCAAAGGACTGAAAGCCCACTTGATAAGTGTTAATCAGTTGTGTGATGATGGGCTTATAGTATGTTTCTCAGCAATTGATTGTCGTGCAATAAATCACTATGGTGTTACAGTACTACAAGGTGTTAGATCCGGCAACAACTGCTATATTGTGGGAAAAGAAAGTTAAGTGCTTATCAGCTCAAGGGCATGTTGACCTATGGCATCGAAGATTGGGGCATATGAATTTCAGGAACATGAAGAATCTAGTCTGCAATGATTTGGTTCGAGGAGTACCCAAACTCAAGATTGAGGAAAAGATAGTGTGTGGCGCTTGCAATGAGGGAAAGCAAGTCAAAATACAGCATAAGAAGGTACCGGATGTCCAAGCTAAGGCACCATTGGATCTGGTCCATATGGATCTCATGGGTCCTATGCAAACTGAGAGTATCGGAGGAAAGAGATATGTGTTTGTGCTTGTAGATGACTACACCAGATTCACTTGGGTAAGGTTCCTCAGAGAAAATTCAGAAGCACCTGAAATCTTCAAGATCTGGGCTCTTCAACTCATAAATGAGGAAGGAGGAATCAGGAAGATACGCAGTGATCATGGTGGCGAGTTTGAGAATGAAGCCATGACTACCTTTCCTGAGTCAAGAGGAATAGCTCACCAGTTTGCAGCACCTAGAACACCTCAACAGAAGGGAGTGGTTGAGAGAAAGAATAGGACACTACAGGAGATGGGAAGAGCAATGCTTCATGGTAACAAGATATCAAAGAGGTTATGGGCTGAGGCACTCAACACGGCTTGTTACACAATCAACCGTGTGTATGTCAGAAAACGGACAACCAAGACTCCTTATGAAATGTGGACAGGCAAAACACCTAACCTTGGGTATTTTCATGTTTTTGGATGCAGGTGCTACATACTGAATGATAAGGATTACCTCGGGAAATTTGATTCAAGGAGTGATGAGGGATTCTTCCTGGGTTATGCACAGTCTAGTTCAGCATACCTAGTCTACAACAAGCGGTCTGAAATGATTATGGAATCCGTAAATGTTGTGTTTGATTATTTGTCTGTGGTTTCAGGAAGTCATGTAGCATCGTATGATGAGGAAGAAGATGACTCAACCGTAGCTGCTAAAGACACCATTGAAGAAGGTCCAATGGCAGACACAGTACCTCAACCGGAGATTCAGCAAGTTCATCGTAACCATTCGGGGTCAGATGTGATTGGAGATATTGAAGAAGGACGGAAAACTCGTGGGAAGGTGATCCACTTCAAAGAAATGGTGCAATTCGCATGCTTCGTCTCATCCATGGAACCAAAGACACACACTGAAGCACTGCGTGATGAATATTGGATTGTCTCAATGGAGGAAGAACTTGAGCAGTTCACTAGGAACGATGTATGGGAAATTGTTGCTAGACCTAAAGGAGTAAACGTGGTTGGTACAAAATGGATATTCAAGAACAAGACTGATGAGCATGGAGAAGTGGTTCGTAACAAGGCAAGGCTTGTGGCTCAAGGATACTCACAGATTGAAGGAGTAGACTTTGAAGAGACCTTTGCTCCGGTTGCAAGATTGGAATCCATTCGTTTGTTTCTGGGAATGGCGTGCATTCTGAACTTCAAAGTGTATCAAATGGATGTGAAAAGTGCTTTTCTCAATGGAGTACTTCAGGAGGAAGTGTATGTTGAGCAGCCAAAGGGATTTGAGGATCCAGTACATCATGACTATGTGTACCGACTGAAGAAAGCACTGTATGGGTTGAAGCAAGCACCTTGTGCATGGTATGAAAGACTCAAAAGGTTTCTATTAGAAGCAGAGTACATCAGAGGGAGTATAGACAAGACGCTATTCTTCAAGGAGGTGGAGAAAGATATAATCATTGTCCAAATCTATGTGGATGATATTATCTTTGGAGGCACGTCACAGAAGCTGGTTGACTAGTTCGTTCAGAATATGACTCAAGAGTTTGAGATGAGCATGTGTGGTGAACTGAAGTACTTTCTTGGACTTCAAGTGTCTCAGTCAGAGAAAGGTGTGTTCATCTCTCAGAGTGCATACGCTAAAAGTTTGGTAAAACGATTTGGTATGGAGAACTCCAAGGTTTCAAAGACACCTATGAGTACATCATTGAAGCTTGCACGAGATGAAGCAGGAGAAGATGTGGATGTCAAGCTCTATCGAGGGATGATTGGTAGTCTGTTATACTTGACTGCGAGTCGACCAGATCTGTCATTCAGTGCTGGTGTGTGTGCAAGATATCAAGCCAAGCCTAAGGTATCACATCTGAATGCAGTAAAGAGAATCATGAAGTACGTCAAAGGAACAGAGAGCTTGGGGGTGTATTACTCGAAGAATTCCAACAAGAACTTTGTGGGATATTGCGATGCTGATTGGGCAGGATGTGTTGATGATAGAAAAAGTACAAGTGGAGGATGTTTCTTTCTTGGAAACAATCTTATCTCATGGCTGAGCAAGAAGCAGAATTTTGTATCACTTTCTACGGCAGAAGCAGAATACATTGCCATGGGTAGCTGTTGCTCACAACTTATCTGGATGAAGCAGATGTCAGCTGATTATGGAATGCAATCGGGTCCCTTTCTTGTGTATTGTGACAACAAAAGAGCAATTGATATATCGAGGAATCCGGTCCAGCATTCAAGGACGAAGCACATTGACATAAGGCACCACTTCATCAGAGAATTAGTTGAAGACAATCAGGTAGTAATCGAACATATAGGTGTTGTTCGTTTGCTCATCTGGGTGATCCATCTGGGTGAATATGCAAATTGATGTTCGTTTTGTACATTAAAATGCTACATCCAAATGAATCACCCAACTGCATTTATGAAAACTCACCTCAAATTCTCATCCAAATGAGGGTGAGTCGGAGCATCTGGGTGAAGGTGAGTCTTCATCAAAAATTTGATAAATTTTGTCAAAACAAAAAAAAATTCCGTCAAAACAGAAAAATACAATTTTCCGTCAAAATCGGAAAACACAATTTCTCGTCAAAACCGGGAAAACGTAATTTCGCCAAAACCAAAAAATGTAATTTCTCGTCAAAATTGGAAAAACACAATATCCCAGCAAAATTGATCGTCGAAATCGGAAAAAGACAATTTTCCGCCAAAACCGGGAAATCGAAATATCCCGTCAAAACAAGAAAACACAATTTCTGGCCAAAATCGAAAAACGTAATTTTCCACCAAAACCCGAAAAATGTATTTTCCCGCTAAAACCAGAAAAATGTAATTTCCCCCCAAAACCGAGAAACCGCAATTTCCCGCCAAAACCGAAAAACACAATTTCTCGTCAAAACCGGAAAATGCAATTTCCCGCCAAAATCAAAAAACGCAATTTCCCGCCAAAACAGAAAACCGCAATTTCCCGCCAAAACCGAAAACCACAATTTTCCGTCAAAACAGAAAACCGCCATTTCCCGTCAAAACCAGAAAACACAATTTCTCGTCAAAACTGTAAAAACGTAATTTCCCGCCAAAACCGGGAAAACGTAATTTCTCGCCAAAACCGAGAAAACGCAATTTCCCGCCAAAACCGAAAACCACTATTTCCCGTCAAAACCGGAAAACACAATTTCTCGTCAAAACCGGAAAAATGCAATTTACGTCAAAACCGAGATAACGTAATTTCCCGCTAAAACCGAGAAAACGCAATTTCCCGTAAAAATCGAAAACCGCTATTTCCCGTCAAAACTGGAAAACACAATTTTTCGTCAAAACCGAAAAATGCAATTTTCCGCCAAAAACCGGGAAAACATAATTTTCCGTCATAACGAAAAAGCACATTTTCGCCAAAACTTAGAAAATGTAATTTCCTGCCAATTTTTTTAAAACAAGTCTATTTTAATTATTGTAGTAACAAGTTCATCTCGATGTAGATGCAAGTTGATAAAAGCAAACAAACATAGTTGCATTGAGATGATTCATCTAGATAGATAAACGAAATGCAGAGACGAACAACATCCAGATGGAGCATCTGGATAAAGCATCCAGATGGATCATTTGGATGCATCTTTCAGATGTACAAACGAACAGGGCCGTAGTTACTGATTTGCAGTTGGCTGATATATTCACTAAATCTCTTGAATTTAATCGCTTTATCACACTAAGAAATGCAATTGGTGTGTGTAACCTTGATTGTTGAGTCAATCTGTGCAGAGAGTAGTGCAGGTGCTGATTCGGGATGTACATATGATTCAGATTGGTTTTGGAACCCGAGAACGCTGTGGAAAAGAGCTGCTTGATATGCCGTCAATGCTGTAATGGTACAGGTTTCACGTCAATCTGTGCCCCCCCCCCTCTCAATAAAAAGAGCCAGCAATGTTACAGAAAGATGCTCAGTAAATCAAAAGAAAGAAAAAGTTGATAGATTCATGATGGGAAACAACAAGGGTTTCACAGCGCGAGAATAAAGAATGAAAACCGGCAGTATTGATGAAGGCATATCAATGTGAAAGCTAGCCATAAAAAGACAATCGGTTGCACCAGAGTATAAGACCTAGAAAGAGTTATATGTGCAGCTGGAATCAAGCACTGAGTCAACTCGTGAAGCACTTCACATGAATGGTAAATGAACTGATCTAATTCTTAATATTAATCTTGATTCAGCCAATTGTGAGTTGTGACTCGTGTTTTATTGCTATTGTGAAAGTCTGATGATACAACATTAATTCACGAATGTGCCTAATGCCTATGTGTTTGGATGAGAGAAATTAAATGTTGAATTATTCAAAGGAGAGGATAAAAAGTCAGGGACCAGATGTGCAATATCAGAAAAGTTGATTCAGTTTTATTCAGTTAAGGGAAGTAGTGGGGAACAAGCCCTAGAAATTCTCCGTCGTGCTTAAGAAGCTCAATCTCGCAGCCTCTCTCCATCTCTCACACGATTCACACAAAGAAACCGATCTCTACCATGGGAAAAGTGAAGAACTCAGCTCAACAAGCCGATTCATCCAAGATAGAGAAGCATGCAGAGCCTGAAGGAAGTCGAAGGTCACTCTCAGATGGCGAACCTGAATCGCTTCCGCCGAGAAACGATCCGTCGGCGTCCGATGCTATTCCTGAGGTCACCGAGGAACTTGACTCCTTCAACACTGCGAATGAGAAAGCTCCCTCAGAGGAGAGTGATGAAAGAACTCCGGGTCTTGGAGAAGATCCATCTGCTAAAGTTCCTGAAGCAGATCCGCAACCGCAGAAAGAACCCTCCAGTGCTGTCGTTCCAGCTGCTCCAGTCACTGATAAATCGCCGTAAGAGAAGGATGAGTCTGCTCCACCTCTCGTAGTTGATGACGTTGAGAAAGATCTGAGTGAAGTCGAGTCTGAATCGGCCAAGAAGATGGATGAGGAACCCAAAGATGATGTTGTGACATTGGGATCTGATTCAGAGGAAGCTTCAAAGAAGGAAGGAAGGAAGAAACGGGTGTTGAAGCGGCTAGAGTTGTGTTCCTCGAAACAGAGAAAAACAGGGGAATCTAGTACACCAACCCAAGCTCAATTCCTTACCCCAGAAGATGCGGCCAATTCTCCATATTTGGCTAAGGAAGCGGGAGCCTCACCTCAGTTGAGATCAAAGAAGGCCGGTGACAAGAGCGCTGAAGCAATGCCTAGTTCTCTCAGGAAAAGGTATGATCAGTTCTTAAAGCGTAAGGTACTTGCTGAGCGTACAGTAGATATGAAGGAAGCTGATCAGTGGGGATACTTAGCCGTTATTAAGAAGGGTACAATGGAATCAACTGTCTCTGGTCTTGGTGTTTATGTTGAGCAAGTCGTAGCTGAGTTCTATGCGGGTTTGCCTAGTACTAAGGCCGAAGCAGATGTTGAAGAGGTGGTTGTCTCAGTGAGAGGACAAGCGTACAAGTTCTCACCTGCCCTCATCAACAGTGCCTTAGACTGGGAACCACTCACTGAGGAGGAAGAGGAGGAAGAGGCAGCTATCGATGACGTCTCAGTGACTGAATTGGCATCGTTCATCACCGGAGATACGAGGACAGAATGGGAAGGTCTTACTACAGAAGATCTTACTCCGTGCTATGGAGCCTTGATGACCATAGCTGCATACAACTGGATCCCCTCTACTCACAAGACTTATGTCTCACTTGAGAGGGCAAGGCTGATCTACAAAATGGCTCATGGAGTCCGTGTTGATTTGGGCAAGATGATGTTCAGACAGATTCTTCATCTTGGAGTGACTCAGGTCAGTGATGCACGTTGGTTGATCTTCCCTCGCTTGATTATGGGACTTCTTCAAGGGCAGCATATGGTTCCATCTTACCCCGGTGACAAGCTTCAACGTCCTGTTCCATACAAGAAGGATAAACGAGTGGGGGAGATCTATGAGCAGAGACTAGCTAAAGGAAAGGCACCATCTAAAGCTGAACCAAAGAGAAGCTCTGCTAGGACAACACGTCAGTCATCTCCTGCTCTGATTCCTGCTCCACGGACTGCTACACCAAGCTCCAGAACTGGACCACGTCGTATATCTGTTTATGATCTTGGATCAGTTGCCATCCCTCAGGGACCACTCAACCGGGTTGATCTGCAAGTGGCACTACAGGACACGACTCGAGCTCTTCAAGCGCTAGCTGAGATAGTTCATGATCTTCAGAGTGCTGTAGCAGGTTAGTATCTCTCTCCTTATGAATATTTGCTGTATTTTACTTGGTGTTTTTAATCCGTGTGCTCACAAGCAGGGGGAGAAGAAGAAGACTGAGATGAAGAAGACCAAGATTGTGGGGGGGAGCTGTGTTCTGTTTGCTTTGTTTTTATGTCTATGTTGTTTCAATTGCACCACTTGTTGCAATTCTTTGTTATCCATGTTTTCAGACCGACTAAGATTATGGGGGAGCATTTGCATATGCTATCTTTTGATAATATGTATTGATTTGCTTGAACCCGCTTTTTAGGATAATATAAGTATGTTCTTAATTGTCTTGATTTGGTTGAAATAACTTTTGGACATATATACTGGTGTTGTCTTGTGTGGTTTGTTCTTGTCTTCTATCTCAGGTACTTGTGAGACGACAAATTAAAAAGGGGGAGATTGAAGGTGTATGTGAAGACGATGATGTAGCAGAGCTAAAGTAGTTCATGAAGTGTGACATGAACTACTACATCAGAGAGGCGGTTCGTGAGAAGCACATATCAAGACCGATGCATTAAAAGAAGATTTAATGAAGAGGGACATTAAAGGAAGATTTGAAGAAGAAACAATCGATCTAAAGAGAAAAGGAAGATTGGCTTATTCGCTGAAGTAGAAGAAATGGAAAGTTTTCATTGGGTAGATAAATTAGATCTAGGGCTTCCTCAAAGATATATAAAAGGGAGCCGTGGCACTGTGTTGCCGGTTAACACACAGAGAGAGCTTTTAGCAATAGAGAGTTTTGTACGTCCGAAGAAGGAGAAGCAAAGCATCTAGGGGTTAAGGGCTTAGGTGGTTCAGAGTCTGTCTTAGATCTCTGAACGAGTGAGACTAGCAAACAAGTCGAGGTTTGTCTTGAGCTTGTTTGATTTATTGCTTTTAAGAAGAACGTGTATGAGCTTTTGAAAGAATAAATATAGTCGTATTTCTTGTATTTGAATAACCATGTACTACTGTGTGTTCTATATCACATAGCTCGCTTATCTTACATTAACAGTGACCTCATTGTTGATCATCTTTGGGACTGATTCTCCAAGCAATAAAAGATTATCCGGTGGGATTTCTTTAAAGCTTTCTTCTTTGCAACCTGAAAAATTCTCAACATTCTGGACAAGAACCAAATGAATTATATCTGATACTGGAGATTTATGAACAGAATGTGATATGGTCGAATTTACCATGCGTGCATCAGCATGAAGAATTAAATTCTTCTTTGGACAGCTTTGGATTGATGGCTGCCTTTCTTGCACCGTTTTACTGATGCGGTCATCAAACCAATGGTTGAACCAGAGGTCAACCAACCTGCCCAAACCGGCCACTTTGGAGGTACCAGCGACTGAGGTCCAGTCCCAGGCGAATATCTCAACAACCAGAAGGTCTTTTGTCATGAATCCAATTTTCCTAGAAGGCCACCTCATGACGGATTCACTGAGGCTTGGCAAAATTGGATTCATGACAAAAGCTTCAGGGAGGAAGAAGTTATGAATTTTACAAACCGGAGGTTCCCCAGCCAGTCCATCTGCGAGTACCCGACTTTTGAAGGAGATTCAAGCCCAATGAAGGAGCGGCCTGAACCAAGGCCGATCATAGGATTCAATAGGAGTCTCTCATCTTTCCAGGAAGCCCAATATCAGGAGAAATGGCCACGGAATTATGGAGTTATGCCCAATATGCCAAAACCGGTCAAACCAGTTCTACACTTGCCTCAATTGGAAGCTAACCGGTTCAATCAGCTTCAAACCAGACATTGGCGTCCAGGAGATCATTTCAACCAATCAGGAGGTATTCAAGAAGTCTTTAGCTACACCAGAACCCAGGAGATCAGTTGGTTCAATGAAGACTCACTTAAATCAAACAAGAGCTATTTATGGAAAGATTGGACAATCTTTCGGTTTGATCATTTCCCAGCCATTCCAATCCGACCAGAAGACATCAGGACTAAACCAAGACGTCCAGGAGACATTATAGGAGTCCAAGAAGAGTTATACAAGTCTATGCCATGCACCAGCCCCCATTGGATCAGGAGGATCCACACTTACACCAAAACTGCCTTATTTGGAGATTCTTGCAATAAAGCTCCAACAGCTCTTTCTCTTCAGATCAGGCACGAAATCAGCTCATTCCAGACAGTAAAGAAGATTCCCAGGAAGCTTACTTACCTCCTCAAACCGTCCAGATACAAGAAGAACATCAGCTACATTTATTGGGCCAAGATCTTCATCATCAAGTCTCCAACGGCTAGTTTTCATGGAGCCATCAATCCCTTTGCTTCAAAGTCTTTTATTTCGAGTTTATTACTTTCCTTTTATCATTTTATGACTGTTAGAGTCTGTCTTGGTCGAGCCTATAAAGCTCTTGTCTTTGCTTCATTGTAAAAACGACCTTTGCATTTTATGAATGAAAATGCAGTTTTCTAGTTTTCTTAAAATTATTGTTTGAAGTCTTTTGAGTTTGTGAGAAGCAGCTCTTGAGCAACCAGGCTTATCAAAGTCTCCTTTCACAGAGCTTTGTGGTGTCTATTCAATCCATTTCGTCCATCATCCATCAGATTGAGAGATTCAATCAAACCTTCATCCGCAATTCCACTTCAATCCATCATTTGATCAAGCTGAGAGTGATACACATCCAGCAGCTTGATTCCACCATATCTATCCTTTATCTTTGTTTATTTACTCTGATTTATTCTTCATATCATTAGCATCTCATTCATCTTCCGTTTGTTTCTGTTTTGTTTCATAAAAACTCATAAAACTCATAAAAATCTATCTTCTTTGTTTTCAGGTTGAACCTCAGTTCATCAAGTCTTATAGTCTGATTTCCAGGCTGTATCATTTGGTATCAGAGCTCAAGCTCCTGACTAAGGTGATATCTATCCTTGCATTTCATATTTGCTTGCATTTGTTTTGTCTTTATAAATCAAAAAGCCATAAAAACAGTTTCTGCATTTTTGTGTTCTTGTTGCATTCAAAAAAAAAAAATTTATAAAAAGAGGAAGACAATTTTATTTTCGTGTAGATCATCTTGGATTCAAAACAATTTTCATTAGCTTGTTTGCATTCATTGCCCAACTCCCCTTGCCATTTTTAGATTTTGTGCATTCATTTCAAAAAAAAAAAAAAAATCTGCATTTTGCATTATTTTGATTCTTGCATTGCAAAGTTAAAACAAAAAGGCATATCATTTTAATTTCGTGCATATCATATTTGTTTCATCATTTTGGTATTTGAATTTATAAAAAAAAAAGTGTTTGCATTTATTTGTTTCCATTTGAAAAAGTCAAAAAAAAAATCTGCATTTTAAGTTGTTTCCATATCAAATCTGAAAATTCAAAAAAAAAATCAGCATTAGTTGTTTTCCATATTTTCTTTTCATTTGTGTTAATTTTCATTCATTATTGTTTCATTTCGAGATTTGCATTGAGAAAACCAAAATAAAAATAATTTTTGCATGGTTGATTTCATTTCAGTTCATATTTGCATATTTATCGGTTTTGTTTAAATTAGTTGCATTGCTGCATTGATATTTTGCTAAACCAGAACTTCCCTATTCTTCACTTGATCTTTGAGAGTGTTTTCAGGAAGCCATGGTAGGAGAAACACACGGACAAAGTCAGATGGCCAAGAAGAGCCAGCATTTGACAGCTTTGCAAGAGGTTGAACAGATTGCTCAGTTGAGGAAAAGAAGAAAGGCACAAGGCCAACGTCCACAGCCAGGAGAAAGAAGATTTGGAGATGCACCAGAGGCTGTTTATGTCGAGCCCAAGCCACCAGATCCTTCAAGGATCAATCAAACTCCAATTTCTAAAACCCACAACCATCATGTTGTTAATTCTCGGTTTTTGAATATAACTCTTTTGCTAATAAAATTGAACTCTATAAATTTTCAGGAAAAATAGGTTATCTTAGATGGGAGAGAAACCTTGATGAATGGTTTCATTACAACAACATCATGAGGGAAGAGAGGCTAGTTTATGCCATAGATCTACTTAGAGAAGAAGCCTTCAAATGGTGGGTACAAGAAGAAGATGATAGGAGGTTTTACAAAGAGCCAACCATCAAAACGTGGAGAGCTCTTAAGGAAGCCATGAGACATGAGTTTGCACCAGAGTTTACAAGTTCTGAAATTAAGGAACTTTATCCAAGGAGGTATCCAACTCATGGTTCCAAAGAAGCTAGAAAAGTTGTTGCACAAGAGAGTAAGAGAGGCTGTTCTCAACAAGCCAACTTGCAACCAAGCCAGGGGCACACCATTGTCCAATGCCTAGACCAGAAAAGTGACATCCCAAAGGCCATGGAGAGTAGAAGTGTCGG
Organism: Raphanus sativus; assembly: GCF_000801105.2. Taxonomy (NCBI): domain Eukaryota; kingdom Viridiplantae; phylum Streptophyta; class Magnoliopsida; order Brassicales; family Brassicaceae; genus Raphanus; species Raphanus sativus. Next base: position 21,820 of record NW_026615379.1, on the reverse strand, counting down.
CCAAAACACTTTGATCAGAACCAAAGAAAAACCATAGCTAGAAACTTTGCAAGTAAAGGCTAAGGTAAGTCCTATACTTGATAATTTGATTTATGAATCTTCTTCCACTGGTATAAGTCACTTGTCTTTGTCAAAGAATGTTAAGACAGGTCCTGAGGTCCAGCAAGATCCGAACTCCACATCCTTGTTTGAATCCAAAGTTCACAAAGAATTATTTCCAAGGAACAAGGAGATTTTAGACCTCAAAGAGGAGGACACATCAAGCCAAGGTAAGTCTTCTGATTTTAAAATTCTGAAAGATCAGATATGTTATAAATGTCATAAAAGAGGACACTTTGCTGTAGTTTGTCCAAATAAGAAAGCTTTGAAAGAAACATCACTAGAAAAGAAGACAGATGTATCTATAAAAAGTGATAGTTTTATTCAATCTGATTTGTTGGTTCCAAATTCTTGTATAATGCACTTGTCTTTGTCAAAGGGTATTGTATCAGGAATTAAGGAGCAAGAACTTAAAAGAGAAGACCCAGTTTACCAGCATGGCATTGCTAAAGAGGAGGAAGCCATAAGTGAGGCTGGAAGAAATGATTTGTTGCTTAAGGAAGGAAAACCAGTAATCAAAGTATCAAACCAAGGTAAGTGTTTAACAACACCTTTAGATACTGGTTTAAATTTTTATATTCTTGGTACAGGGATACCAGATGAGAGCTCTATGGTTAGTGAAGTGCCAAGGGCCGAGCCAGATCATGAGCTCAATCAAAATCCACACCACAAGTGGAAACCAAAATCTGAACAAAGAATTGTTCAAGTGCCAAAACCTGAGGTAAATTTCACTATGGATCAGAAAGCTATTATTATTTCCATGATAAGATTAATGCACTTGTCTTGTCCAAGGGAAAGTGAAATAGGTACAGGAGACCAAGGTGAGAGCAAGCCAAACAAAGAAATAAAATTTCTTGCTGCCACAGCTGAAAGTAAGGTACTTTGTTCTTTGTGTTCATCAGTTTATAAATTCCTTTACTTTGGTATAATACACTTGTCTTTGCCAAGATGTTTTGACCCAGGTATAAGCAAAGAAAAAGACAATCCAATTTGTGATGTAGTCTTGCAAGAAGAAGCCTTAACCATGTGTTCAATAGATGCTGTCCATAAAAGTGATGCTGAACTAGTACCATTCAAATTCAGCAAGGGAAGTTTCTCTGATCTTAAAACATCTATTAAACTTGATTATTCAGATATGACTCACTTGTCTTTGCCAGAGAGTTTTGATCCAGGAATAAGACAAGAAGATGGTCATACCAGCCTAGATAAAAAGTTGCAAGAAAAGCAGCCATCAATCCAATGCTGTCCAAAGAAGAATTTAATTCTTCATCATGCTGATGCACCTATGGTAAATTCGACCACAACACATTCTGTAAATACATCTCCAGTATTAAATATAATTCATTTGGTCTTTGTCCAGAATGTTGAGAATTTTTCAGGCTGCAAAGAAGAAAGCTTTAAAGATATCCCACCGGATACTCTTTCATTGCTTGGAGAATCAGTCCCAAAGATGGTCACAACCATCAACTCCAAAAGTGTGGAGAACCATCATCTCCAGAAGAGAAGAAATGACAATGTCCATACCAGAGGCGTGATCATTTCACATTTCTTTAAAGAAGAGCCACCAGATGCACAAACCATTACCAAACCAAAATTGTATCAAGGTAAGGTTCTAAACTCCCAAAAGAGAATGAAACCTGACTTGCTCTATTGTGGTGTATCAGGTTATCCAGTTTTGAGGTCAAAAACTTCACAAGGGGGAGGGAATGATGCGGTCATCAAACCAATGGTTGAACCAGAGGTCAACCAACCTGCCCAAACCGGCCACTTTGGAGGTACCAGCGACAGAGGTCCAGTCCCAGGCGAATATCTCAACAACCAGAAGGTCTTTTGTCATGAATCCAATTTTTCTAGAAGGCCACCTCATGACGGATTCACTGAGGCTTGGAATTACAAGAAAAGCTTCAGGGAGGAAGAAGTTATGAATTTTACAAACCGGAGGTTCCCCAGCCAGTCCATCTGCGAGTACCCGACTTTTGAAGGAGATTCAAGCCCAATGAAGGAGCGGCCTGAACCAAAGCCGATCATATGATTCAATAGGAGTCTCTCATCTTTCCAGGAAGCCCAATATCAGGAGAAATGGCCACGGAATTATGGAGTTATGCCCAATATGCCAAAACCGGTCAAACCAGTTCTACACTTGCCTCAATTGGAAGCTAACCGGTTCAATCAGCTTCAAACCAGACATTGGCGTCCAGGAGATCATTTCAACCAATCAGGAGGTATTCAAGAAGTCATTAGCTACACCAGAACCCAGGAGATCAGTTGGTTCAATGAAGACTCACTTAAATCAAACCGGAGCTATTTATGGAAATATTGGACAATCTTTCGGTTTGATCATTTCCCAGCCATTCCAATCCGACCAGAAGACATCAGGACTAAACCAAGACGTCCAGGAGACATTATAGGAGTCAAAGAAGAGTTTTACAAGTCTATGCCATGCACCAGCCCCCATTGGATCAGGAGGATCCACACTTACACCAAAACTGCCTTATTTGGAGATTCTTGCAATAAAGCTCCAACAGCTCTTTCTCTTCAGATCAGGCACGACATCAGCTCATTACAGACAGTAAAGAAGATTCCCAGGAAGCTTACTTACCCACTCAAACCGTCCAGATACAAGAAGAACATCAGCTACATTTATTGGGCCAAGATCTTCATCATCAAGTCTCCAACGGCTAGTTTTCATGGAGCCATCAATCCCTTTGCTTCCAAGTCTTTTATTTCGAGTTTATTACTTTCCTTTTATCATTTTATGACTGTTAGAGTCTGTCTTGGTCGAGCCTATAAAGCTCTTGTCTTTGCTTCATTGTAAAAACGACCTTTGAATTTTATGAATGAAAATGCAGTTTTCTAGTTTTCTTAAAATTATTGTTTGAAGTCTTTTGAGTTTGTGAGAAGCAGCTCTTGAGCAACCAGGCTTATCAAAGTCTCCTTTCACAGAGCTTTGTGGTGTCTATTCAATCCATTTCGTCCATCATCCATCAGATTGAGAGATTCAATCAAACCTTCATCCGCAATTCCACTTCAATCCATCATTTGATCAAGCTGAGAGTGATACACATCCAGCAGCTTGATTCCACCATATCTATCCTTTATCTTTGTTTATTTACTCTGATTTATTCTTCATATCATTAGCATCTCACTAGGTAATTACCCGCGCTACGCCGCGGGATTTATTTTTGTTTTATTGTTAATAAAATATTTTCATTTTATAAATGAATAATTATCTTAATATAAATTTTGTATAGATATTTCTAATCTAAACATATATTGTATTTTTATATATTTTGGTTACTGTATAACAATTATGTTTTTGATAATTTTTAAGGAATTAACTTCCAAGTTAATTATTTTCGAGTTTGTAGCGTAAATATCATATTGTTCAAAAAAATGAGGGTTTTAATTTCCCGTATGTGGTCTCAAAGACTCTAAAACTATTATCCTTCTGTTTCATATAAGTATTTTGTATTTTCAGATTTATTTAAATAGAAATATTAGTTTTATGTTTTTATATATTAAAAATCAGTTTAATCTTTATTTTTACCTGATTTATTGATTAAATAAAAATTAATGTGAAACTCTAATTAAAAATAATATAAAGAGCTTAATCATTTTCTTAATATATGTATTTGATAGCCGACTTAATTACGAGACTAATGTATTTGATTCTTATTTCGATTTTGTATTCTATCCTTTTTACTAACGGGGGTGTATTGAATTAGAAGTTTTAGGCGATTTTAGGTTTTTATTCAAATCCTCTGTTATTCAATTAAAGATTTTTAATTTTTTTTTTCAAATCACCTGTTATTGAATATGAAATTTGTGTAAAGTCATTAAAAACCACTTGAAATCCTCTGTTATTCAATCAGAAATTTATAAAAGTTCTTTCAAATCAAGTGTTATTCAAAGCTAAACAATATTTTGAACAAAAAATTTGTAAATGGGATTTCAGAATACTTGCCATCCATTCCTAGTTAAAATTAGTTCATACGAAATCACACCTCTATTGGTGTTATTTGGAGAAACTCGTAAAAAACATTACAGAACAAAAAAAATCAGAAATATATCAGTTTACTTCATTGTTCATTCGTATCCCAATTCTGCTCTCGATCGATCCGTAAAACATCTCAAATTCATGCAAATGAAATTCTGTTTCAACCTTGAGTACACATGTCACGTATCTTCTTCTTTCTTGTTCTGGGTCAGTTTAGATGCTGTAACATTATAATTTTTTGCTCTCTTTTTGTCTCTTCGTTAAGAAAATAAAAAGCCATGACGATAGAAAAACTCTGATTTTGTTAGATTACTTTAACTCTTTACAATCAATTGCTTTTTGTTCTGAAAAGTATTTTAGCTACCAATGGTGTCTCTCCACTTCAAATTGGAGGTGATCTCACTGATTCTCTTGAGGTACCAGTGATTAATTGACACAATATATATAGTATATGACTCTGTTCTAGTTCTGGAAATGGGTTCTATTGATGAATCGTAGTGAAGGTTAAGGATAAAAGTCTAAATTTATATCACTTTTATATTTATACTTATTATTTATTTATTTTCAAATTGAGTTTAAGGTTAAGGATAAAAGTCTAAATTTATAATTGAGAAATTTGCAAAATATAATGAAAACAACATCTTTGTCTCTTTAATATAAATTCTTTTTTTGTATCTTTTTGACTCAATTACCCTTTTCAGTTTTCAAACTTGGTGAAAAAATAACTTTAAAAAATGAAAAATAGAAAAAATTGATGAAATACTTATATACACAAACTGGTATCTTTTGGGTTGTAAGACTTGTTAAATTTTTTTTTTTTAATTATGTTCTACGGAAAAAAAAATCATCTTCTACGGAAAATAGTATAAATTGAATTTCACGTTAAACAGGTTATTATACTTCATCTAGAACCAATACCTTTCGATTGACTGTATGAGGAATGCGAAGTCTACGCATTCTAAAGATAACTACATTATTTATAAATGCAACTTCTACTTTTATGAGTAATTCGAAAGTTCTACGATTTCGAATTCTACACACAACTCAGAAGTTTACACATGGTAGAAACTGCTTATGGAATAATTGTCTCTTATTTACGCAATGTATAAAGTACATTCGACGGATAAGAATAAAAATATTTTCGAAAATATGGCAAGTTCAGTTACAAAATATTCTAAAAATATTTAGAAATCTTTTTATTTTCCCAAAATGTATTTCACCGATATTTTGTCAAAAATAAAAATAAAAATTGATATTCATTTATTTTGATTTAATTTCAAAATTTGATTTTCGAAAAACTAAATAGTAGACAGCTTTCATTTATTTAAAATTATATTAAAAATATATATATGTAGATATTTAAATTATAATCTTAGATATATTTTAATTTATTTATTTTGGTTTAGATATTAAATCAAGTTGTAGAGAACTTATTTAAAAAATGATATAAGATTTTATAGTATTAGGAGTAAATATTCTCCATCACCAATATTTTGTATTGGCTTTTGAAAAAATATTTTATGCAGAGTATATTATGTGATATTTTCGATCAAATTCTTCACATAAATGTTGGTGCATTCTTTATTTGCTGATGTCCATTTTGATGAACTTGGCTAGTAACTTTGAGAATGAGATCGATCATCTGCATCAGAATTAGACCATAGCTCAGATTAGTTTGAGCTTGACAACTCATCAAATAATTCCATCATTGGTTTGATATCCATGGAATTATGGATTGTGGATTTGTGATCTTCTGCATGTTTTAATGTTACTAATGATCCCTAATAATGCCCTGTTACATGGTCTTCGATTTCACCAATTTAATAATAAATTGTAATATCTCGGTTTACTAAAACCGGTTTGGTTTTTCTAGTTAATTTTTTTCATCAGACCAAAACTCAATTCTTTTATTCACTTTAACCTAACCGGTGTATAAATTATATAAGTATATCTATCTCCTTCTACATAAAGCCAAGCCGTCATCTCTTTTTTCTTATCTTATCTTCTCTTCTTTTATTTTTTTGCCTTCGCATGGTTCTAGGTTATTCTTTCAAATCTTCTTGGTTCTCTGTTTATATGTACAAAAAGACGTTGCGTTCATCGTCTCCACCACTGCCTCTTGCAAACTAATCACCACCGGATTCATCGTCCATAGAGTGATAAAGTCATCTTACTCTTGTTGATTTAATGTAGTGGTACCGAGACGTGGAGGAGAGAGCGACGTCGGAGCTGCCGCTCTTCACCATCACTCGATGCTGGAATATATCCACCGGAGATCCACACCGTTACCATATGAGCCGTACCAAACCACCAACGTCGAGAGATCCGAGCAAATGAGATCACTATGCACTCGTGCTTGCACACTAAGCATTTTCTTCTCCCAAAGAAAACTTGTATTCTCAAGAGATGACTGGTTTGCGGGTCACACAATGACATGGAAAAACAAAATGTTTTGATTGGATTTTCAACTTTTTTCATTTAATGACATGTCAATCTCTCAAGTTCTTAAAAATCTGATGTGTCACTCCTGGAAAGAACCTTGTGCTATTACTGTGTGGATTCATCTTCCGTTTGTTTCTGTTTTGTTTCATAAAAACTCATAAAACTCATAAAAATCTATCTTCTTTGTTTTCAGGTTGAACCTCAGTTCATCAAGTCTTATAGTCTGATTTCCAGGCTGTATCATTTACCTAGGCTGGTATGACCATCTTCTTGTCTTATTCCTGGATCAAAACTCTCTGGCAAAGAAAAGTGAGTCATATCTGAATAATCAAGTAATAGGGACGATTTTAAATTAAAAACACTTCCCTTTCTTTGGCTGACTTCTAATGGCATTAATTCAGCATCTTGTAACATCATGGATTGTGTCTCTTCTTTTTGGGCAGTGCACTCCCCCTTGGTTCCTGAAAATATTTCACATTCTCTTGGACAAGACAAGTGCATTAATCTCTTCATGGAAATATTAAGAACATGCTGATCAAAAATGAAGCTTACCATAGGTTTTGGAATTAGAACAATCAAATGTTCAGATTTTGGTTTTCACATGTGAGATGGTTCATGACTTACCTTATGGTCTGGCTCCTTACTTGGAACATCAGTAAGCATATAACTTTCACTTCTACCCCCTGTTCCAAGAACACACACATCAGTAATAGTATCTAAAGGTGGTGTTAAACACTTACCTTGGTGTGATACTTCTAATACTGTTTTTGCTTCATTAAGCATCATGGACTGCTTTGTGTCTTGAACTATCTTCTGGTCCATCACAAGAGTCACGCCTGGTGGTTCTTCTCCTATGAATTCTTGTTACAACACCTTTTGACAAAGACAAGTGCATCACCCAAGAATTTTGAACCAATAAATCAAATTGAATAAAACTATAACTTTTTATAGATAAATCTGTTTTCTCTTCTAGTGATGTTTCTTTCAATGCTTTCTTATTTGGACAAACTACAGCAAAGTGTCCTCTTTTATGACATTTATAACATATCGGCTCTTCTAAATCCTTGAAGTTAGAAGACTTACCTTGGCTTGGTGCCTCTTCTTTCTTTGGATTTGAAATCTCTTTACTCCTTGGACATAAATCTTGGAAATTTTTTGAGTCCAACAAGGATGTGGATATTTGATGTCTTGCATATTTTCATTGTTTTAACTTCTCTTTTTATGCAATTCTATCATATCGATTAGGATTTATATGTCTTTAGGATCCATATTGCATACATATGTCCCTATCAGGTGTTCGAGCATCCTATGAGGTGATTTGAAGTATTTGAGAGCTTAAAAATCCAAAAGAGATGAAGAATGGTGTTTGGCCAAGCAAGACAAGTCAAGAACCATTTGGACCGGGGAGACTTGGACCGGAGTGGGCAACTCGGGCGCATCCTGAACAAGAGAAGAAGGAACCTGGACCGGGCAGGCCTGGACCGGAGTCAGCACCTCGGGCGCAAAGGAGATGAGCAGCGACCGGGAAACCAGGACCGGGATAATGCAACCGGGCGATTTAGGACCAGGAAGAGAGTGACCGGGATCATGTACCCGGGCGGAAGAGACCATCATGTACCCGGGATCATGTACCCGGGCGGAAGAGACTTATGTCTTTTCCTTTCCCTAAACCTAAGTATAAATACTTGGTAATCTCCCAATTTGGGGCTTATCTTAGAATTTTCTTAAGAACAAAACCTCTTGGTGATTTTCTAGATTTCCTTTGAATCTCAATCTCATCTTGATCTTGTGTTCTTGTGTAGATTCTAGTTCTCATCTTTCTATCCCTACATGATTAAGCTAAGATCCATCATGGTTTAAGAGTAATCATGGTGATTAGTGAGTAATCCACTTTTGGATTCATGGGTTAGGGAGATTAAGGGTGATTAGGCTAGATCGAGGATGTATTAGTGTAGATCTATATATTTCCTTGCTAGTAGAGTACTTTTAATGCTTCTTTTGAGTTGGCCACTCAAAGGTTGAGCTTTAGGCATTTCCCACCCACAAAGTGTTTGATGAAATGTCTGAACCAACTCTCCTAAGCTTTTAACACTCTTTACCAAGGATATTTGTTGTTAAAGGTGTTCAGATGGCTAGTAGACTTGATATTAATGATTGCTTGCATTTCATTCAACCTAAGACATTAGATGCTTAAGATTTGCTAGCAAATGAGCATTCATCTAGATATAGAGCTTGTTTATAATAGATTCTAGGCCTAAGGTTTGCTAGATAGGTTGAAAGTGATCATCTTTAGTTCAAAACCTAATCACCCAAGATCATATTCCCTAATCCATGAGTTCTCCCATCTCATAATCAAGAATGTTTCTACCTTCATTGCTTTTTAGTATTATCTTAGATTAAAATCACTCTCAATATGTTGGTAGCACTTAGATTAAGCATAGTCTTGTATTCCCTTTTCTTGATAATTACTTAGAACTGGATTGACATCATTTATATTACAGCATTTGATAGGACCCTTTCAAAAGGCCTTCATCAAATTGGCGCCGTTGCCGGGGTCCTATCATCAATTTGATGAAGGCCTTTTGCAAGGGTCCTATCAAATGCTGTAATATAAATGATGTCAATCCAGTTCTAAGTAATTATCAAGCAAAGGGAATACAAGACTATGCTTAATCTAAGTGCTACCAACATATTGAGAATGATTTTAATCTAAGATAATACTAAAAAGCAATAAAGGTAGAAACTTTCTTGATTATGAGATGGGAGAACTCATGGATTAGAGAATATGACCTTGGGTGATTAGGTTTTGAACTAAAGATGATCACTTTCAACCTATCTAGCAAACCTTAGGCCTAGAATCTATTATAAACAAGCTCTATATCTAGATGAATGCTCATTTGCTAGCAAATCTCAAGCATCTAATGTCTTAGGTTGAATGAAATGCAAGCAATCATTAATATCAAGTTTACTAGCCATCTTAACAACTTTAACAACAAATCTCTTTGGTAAAGAGTGTTAAAAGCTTAGGAGAGTTGGTTCAGACATTTCATCAAACACCTTGTGGGTGGGAAATGCCTAAAGCTCAACCTTTGAGTGGCCAACTCAAAAGAAGCAATAAAATCACTCTACTAGCAAGGAAATAGATAGATCTACACTAATACATCCTAGATCTAGCCTAATCACACTTAATATTCCTAACCCATGAATCCAAAAGTGGATTACTCACTAATCACCATGATTACTCTTAAACCCATGATGGATCTTAGCTTAATCATGTAGGGATAGGAAGATGAGAACTAGAATCTGCACAAGAACACAAGATCAAGATGAGATTGAGATATATAAGAAATCTAGAAAATCAACAAGAGGTTTTGTTCTTAAGAAAATTCTAAGATAAGTCCCAAATTGGGAAATTACAAAGTATTTATACTTAGGTTTAGGGAAAGGAAAAGACATAAGACAAAAGACTAAAATGGCCCTTAGAGAAGGCTAATTTGGACATTAATAAGTGATAAAAACGACCCATGGTCGAAATTGGTCGAACCAACCCGGTCCTGCCCAAACCGGGCGCTTCTTCCTCGCCCAATGGTCTCTTCTGCCCGGGTACATGATCCCGGTCCCTCTCTTCCCGGTCCTAAATCGCCCGGTTGCATTATCCCGGTCCTGGCTTCCAGATCGCTCCTCATCTCCTTTGCGCCCGAGGTGCTGACTCCAGTCCAGGCCTGCCCGGTCCAGGTTCCTTCTTCTCTTGTTCAGGATGCGCCCGAGTTGCCCACTCCGGTCCAAGTCTCCCCGGTCCAAATGGTTCTTGACTTGTCTTGCTTGGCCAAACACCATTCTTCATCTCTTTTTGGATTTTAAGCTCTCAAACACTTCAAATCACCTCATAGGATGCTCCAACACCTGATAGGGACATATGTATGCAATATGGATCCTAAAGACATATAGATCCTAATCTATATGATAGAATTGCATAAAAAGAGAAGTTAAAACAATGAAAATATGCAAGACATCAATATTGTGTCTCTCTGGGCCTCAGAACCTGTCTTAACATCCTTTGACGAAGACAAGTGACTCATACCAGTGGGAGATGATTTATAAACAAATTTATCAACTATAGGACTTACCTTGGCCTTTTCTTGAAAAATTGGTTTGTCTGATTTTTCTTTGGGTCTGGCCAATGTGTCTTGGCTGACAAACTTCTTCTTCTCCATGGTCTTTGGGACCTCATTAGGTTGGTATTGATCATAGAAAACCATGGGCATTGTAACAGCCCGTCCCATGGAACCACCTGCCCATGGACCCCAGGCTCACAGCGCTGCAGCGAACCGACCCCAACCCCTCCATTATGAGATCTCACTATCTCCATAATTAGGTTGTTGGTGAGACTCGAACCTAGGTCCTCACCCTTTAACAGCATTGTCAATTGGTGACAACTTGTCATGTGGGAATGCTGTTAAAGGGTGAGGACCTGGGTTCGAGTCTCACCAAAAACCTAATTATGGAGATAGTGAGATCTCATAATGGAGGGGTTGGGGTCGGTGCGCTGCAGCCCTGTGAACTTGGGTCTACGGACGGGTGGTTCCGCAGGATGGGTTGTTACAGGCATCTGGTTTGGCCAAATCTGGTCTTGATGGATCAAGCTTCTATGACCTCCTTTGGGCACATCTCTCTTTGCCTTTTTGGACCCATGGCTTGAAAACCTTCTTGGGTAACTTTCTCTAATCTCTGGTGTTGGAAGTGAGGATACATACTTCCTGACCATGGCATCTTTAAGATCTTCCTATGTTTTGATAGCCTCTCTTTGACTACTCCATCTTGCACCATTTACATTTTCCCACCATTTGTATGCACTTCCGGTGAGATGTTTGATGGCATGGCTCAGCTTTTATTTCTTTGGCACGCCATGGTATGAAAACCAATCATCCATGGTTCTTTCCCATGATAGATAGTCATCTGGCCAGATAGCACCTGGAAAAGAATAAATCTTAACATCATTAACAGATTTAAAATCATGAGAAGAATGAGTTAAATATTTATGAGTGCAACAATTTTGATGTGGAGTGATCCATGAAGGATCTGGTGGCTTGGGCTCAACATAGCCAGCCTCTGGTGCATCTCCAAATCTTCTTTCTCCATGTGGTGGTCGTTGGCCTTGTGGCTTATTTCTTTTTCCCAACTGAGCAATCTTAATTTGGAGCTCTTGTAGAGCTGCGGACTGTTGGCTCAGTGTGGCCCTTAGGTTTTGGCCGTGTCTCTCCTCTTCCATTGCATCCTGAAAACAATCTCAAAGAGCAAGTGAAGGTATGGAAATATTTGGGTCGAATCAAAATAATTCAAATGCAACAATGCAAACTAATTTAAACAAAACCGATAAATATGCAAAAATGAACCAATATGAATTCAACTATGCAAAAAATTATTTTTCTTTTGGTTTTCTGATGCAAGCACGAAATGGAGAGACAAATATGATATGAAACAATAACTAGGATGATTTTTTTTTTTGAATTTTCAGATTTGACATGCAATGCAAACAGAAATGGAAACAACTTAAATGCATATTTTTTTTTGACTTTTTGAAAATGAAAACAATTAGCTAAATGAATGCAAACAACTTTTTAGTTTCTTTTTATAAATGCAAATATCAAAATGATGAAACAATTATGATATGCACGAAATTAAAATGATATGCTCTTCTTCTTTTTTTTTTTTAACTTTGCAATGCAAGAATCAAAATAAATGCAAAATGCAGATGATCTTTTTTTTTTGAAATGAATGCACAAAATCTAAAAATGGCAAGTGGAGCTGGGCAATGAATGCAAACACAATATGAGATTTCTTTTCAAAATTTTCGTGAATCAAATGCAAGAAACTTCTTCTCTTTTGTTTTTCTTTTCTTAAGAACAAGAACAATGCAAAACTGTTTTTTTTATTTAAGATGAAAACAAATGCAAGCAAATGAAATATGATGCAAGGATATATATCACCTGAGTCAGGAGCTTAGGCTCTGATACCAAATGATACAGCCTGGAAATCAGACTATAAGAATTGATGAACTGAGGTTCAACCTGAAAACAAAGAAGATAGCTTTTTATGAGTTTTATGAGTTTTTATGAAGCAAAACTGAAACAAATGAAATATGAATGAGATGCTAATGACATGAAGAACAAACCAGAGTAAATAAACAAAGATAAAGGATAGATATGGTGGAATCAAGCTGCTGGATGTGTATCACTCTCAGCTTGATCAAAAGATGGACTGAAGTGGATTTGCGGATGAAGGTTTGATTGAATCTCTCAATCTGTGGGATGATGGACGAGATGGATTGAATAGACACCACAAATCTCTGTGAAAAGAGACTTTGATAAGCCTGGTTGCGCTGGAGCTGCTTCTCACAAACTCTAAAGACTTGAAACAATAGTTTTAAGAAAACTAGAAAACTGCATTTTCATTCATAAAATTCAAGGGTGGTTTTTACAAAGACAACTACTGAGCTTATATAGGCTCGACCTTTGGACATTATAACAGTCTAAAATTGACTAAAGGAAACAAATAAAATTGAAATAAAAGTATTGGAAGCAAAGGCTTTGATGGATCCATGAAACTAGCTTTTAGCTTGATTTGTGGCCTTTGAAAAGAGATGATCTTGTATCTTGATATTTTCTTGAACCTGGATGGTTTAAGGGGATAAGTGAGCTTCCTGGGAATCTTCTTTATTGTCTGGATTGAGCTTATGTCGTGCCTGATCTGAAGAGAAAAGAGCTGTTGGAGCTTTATTGCAAGAATCTCCAAATAAGACAGTTTGGTGTAAGTGTGGATCCTCCTGATCCAATGGGGGCTGGTGCATGGTAGGAACTTGTAGAACTCTTCTTGGACTCCTATAATGGGTGTGATTGGTTGGGTTGTAGGAGTTGGTTTTAGCTTTAATTTTTACCTACAACCTTTAAAATCACCAACCATGCTTTATATTGGTTTTTAAAGCTACAGCAAAAATGTAGAGAAAATGACTGTAACTACCTTATTTTCTAAAGTTCCATTTTTTGTTGTAGGAAATATGTTGGTGTAGCAATAAATTTTAAATCTACATCACTTAAAGCTAAATCAAAAAATTCTACAGCCTAAATCTTACAGTAAATTTTCTACAGTTACAACCAAACCAATCACTCCCAATGTCTCCTGGATGTCTTGGTTTAGTCCTGATGTCTTCTGGTCGGATTGGAATGGCTTGGAAATGATCAAACCGAAAGATTGTCCAATCTTTCCATAAATAGCTCCGGTTTGATTTAAGTGAGTCTTCATTGAACCAACTGATCTCCTGGGTTCTGGTGTAGCTAAGGACTTCTGGAATACCTCCTGATTGGTTGAATTGATCTCCTGGACGCCAATGTCTGGTTTGAAACTGATTGAACCGGTTAGCTTCCAATTGAGGCAAGTGTAGAACTGGTTTGACCGGTTTTGGCAAATTGGTCATAACTCCTGATTTCCGTGGCCATTTCTCCTGATATTGGGCTTTCTGGAAATCTGAGAGATCCCTCTTGAATCCTATGATCGGTTTTGGTTCGGGCCGCTTCTTCTTTGGGCTTGAATCTCCTTCAAAAGTCGGGTACTCGCAGATGGATGGGCTGGGGAACCTCCGGTTTGTAAAATTCATAACTTCTTCCTCCTGAAGGTTTTTTTGTAATTCCAAGCCTCAGTGAATCCTTTATGAGTTGGCCTTCTAGGAAAATTGGATTCATGACAAATGACCTACTGGTTGTTGAGATATTCTCCTGGGACTGGACCACTGTCGCTGGTACCTCCAAAGTGGCAGGTTTGGACTCCTTGGTTGACCTCTGGTTCAACCATTGGTTTGATGGCCGCATCAGACCTGATGGGAATTATTAATCCTATACTCTGTTGTTTAGACATGGAGGCACGGAACCACGGCTTGGCCGGTTCAAAGAAATCTCTCCATGGCTCTGGTTGGGCTGCTGAAAACTTCCCAAAGGTACCTGGTCTGTGGGGATGGTTGGCTGAATGACTAAGTACCTAAGGGGAGAGTTTATACAGGTATAAGGAGGTTGGACGAGTGGACAGGGAGCTGGGCAAAGCTACCTGACAGCTCGATCAGCTGGAAGAGAGTGAACCTCAAGTGAAGTGGTTCAGCTTAGCTAGTTGGATGAGCTAGCTAAACAGCTAAGTCAGCTGATACAGTAAGCTATCAAGCTCCGTGGATGTGGCAAAGGTATGATCTAGCAATGTTGGTTTTATCTAGATAGAATGGTTAGGGTAATGGAACCTCGGTTATTGTATGACTTGGATTAGGTTCATGATCAACCTTGGAGCTGGTAGTAGTTGTGTATACTGACCATGGCTAAGGTGATTCGACCTGACAAGTGTTAGATTGGTCTTAGACCAATGGTTAAGTAGAGAATATTCCGCTGTGCATAAGTTGAAAGGATCCAAGCTAGGGAGTGACTAAGGTAGTCTTAAGCTAAGATCTAAGATATACTTCGCCCTTAGGCGAAAGTATAGATAAAGTGCGAAAAATTGAGAAGTTCGGTTAGTGTGTGGACCGAGCGACGTGAGGCATCGACAGCGGCCTAGTTTGGCCGGGTTCGGGTCTTACAGAGACATCCACGGTTCAGCCACCATATTTTCACACTACGTATGAGACTGGAGGGCCGTCCAGCTGTGTACCTATGGAGACAGCCACGACCGAGTTACCATCTTACCCGACTATCTATGAGACCGGAGGGCCATCTTGCCTTCCAGCGATGGACGCATCCTATGTTCCCGGAGTATCTACTTCTCTTGGAGATCCTTACGCTCCTCAGTCCTATCACCACAGACAAGGTAGCGATGTTTTTCTTGGTGCCGGAGATGAATATGTGGATCCTCACGGATACCCATATCATACTACTACCCATCTTAGTGGATCGGATCTGTACCCGACGTGCCTTGCTTGCGGAGCTATCTGGGATACCCTACCTACCAAGTGCGCAACCAGCCGGGGAATCGTCGGAGTAGGCTTACTGTCCCAACTGCGATATGTTACTCTATATATGGCGTTCTTAGACGCTTAGGGCCTGGTAAGTATGGTACTTACTTTTTGTTGTGATATAGCGGTGTATAGACTTTTGTGGTGTGTTGTGACAGCCGATGTCCCTTTTGTTGTATGATATACCATCGGTAAAGGATGTTTTTCTATCAAGTATGTATATATTTGACGGGATGATATGTTTTATATTGAAAATGGTTATCATTTTGCGTTATCTATTGAGTAATTACGTGACCATATTATTCAAGTATGCATGATGATTGTTGCATATTTGAATCGTGTGGTTTACAAGATGAAAAATAGTGAGCAATTGGACATATGGCCTAACAAAACATTTACAATGGTTGAAATATCACACAAATCGTTAGTATCATTAGAACCTTAAAATTTAGACCGCCTTTTAGGAGTAGATAGTGGAACCTAGATTTGCTAGGTTGGTTGGATAGATTGGTTAGATTTACTAGATCGCCTAGATAGAATTTCTAGGTTGTGTAGAATCCTTAGGTTGCTGGTTAGTTTTGCGATTAGGTTAGTTGTTACTAACTTGCATGTGAAGTGTTCTTTTGAGATTGCAGCTTGTGTGTTTGTTGATAGGAACTTTAAGGATGCAAACCTTAAAGTGAAAAGAGTTCAAAGCCAAAAACCAAAGAGAAAGAGTTCAGACGGACAAGACAGTGGTATGGACTGGACAAATGGGAAGAACAAGACTTTGTTGAGAAAAGGCTTCATCAGTATTTGGGAAAAAGGAGAGTTTCAGAAAAAGGATTTGAGTAATCAGAAGCAAGAATGATATCTATCGAAAGGACAAGATAGTATCATGGAAAATACGCGTCATGGCAGAATAAGAGTAAGCAGACAATTCAGTGATCATTCAGGTGGAGAGATATGAAGACGATTGTGGAGACCTTGAGGAGGACACTCAAAGAACATCTGCGAAGAGCGTAAACCGATATGAAGATAAGTTGAGACTGAGTGAACCATGGGGAATCAAGAAGAATTCAAGACAAAGGGGATTGTTCCGGACTACATCAAGGTAGAGAATGTTCAGAATCAGAAGTTCGTATGGAGGACATCAAAGGCGAACCGATAAAGAAGCACATCTAGTAATCAAGTTAGAGTAAAGTAAGGAGGACTTATGGAGTAGTCGTCATCAACGTGGAGCAAGTTCAAAATCCAAAGTGTTCATGGACACCAAAGAAACCGAAAGAGAGATTTCAAGGGCGAATCGATAAAGAAGCAAATCAAGTGATCAAGACCATGAGCCGAAGTGATCCAAGGAGAAATTTTTATCAAGGGGAGAGCAAGAGTCATGGATCTGAGCAGTTTCACACTTAAGAATTCGAGGACGAATTCTATTAAGGGGGGGGGGAGAATGTAATAACCCTCCCGAAGGGATAAAATGATCGAGAGAGTAAAAACCAAGATCCGGAGCCAAGATTTTGGGAGTCTACATATTTGGAAGAATGTTGAGTTTTGATCATTTAAAAATTGACATGGATCGAAGAAAATAGAAGATTGGTCGAGCATCAACTTTGTGGTCGAATCGCGGACGATACGGATTGATCGGGAAATTTCAGAGTACGAGAAGGTCGTAGAATGATCGAGAGTGAATCAGGAGTAAGATAAGCTGCTCTACCCTTATCAGAAGTATCTTTGATTGATCAGACGGACGTTTTGGAAGCATAACATTTTTGGAAGCACGACGGGATAGAAGCTCGACGTTTTCGAAGCATGATGTTTCTTAACCACTAAGTTTTCCCCGCAACTTCGTATGAGCGGAATATTATTCCAGAGACATTATAAGTCGGAATCAGGACGTGAATTGTGGGAACCAAAATTCGCACTGTCGATTTTAGTTAAACAAATCGAAGGAAAACTAAGTAAACCTAGTTTTCCCTGAAGGCTCGGATTCTCTGCGATAACCAAACGAAATTGATAGAATAAAGCAACGTAGCGGAAAAATTGCACTAAGGCGTTTTATTAAATAGATGATACAATATTCTTCCGAAAAAGGGAAGTAGAGAAACACTGAAGCGGAAAACGACGGAAATAAAGGAGACAAAACGTTCTAAGTCTTGCTCCGCTAGTCTAAACTCTTAAGTCCTAAGCTAGCAGGAATTCTCTAAGTCCCTAAGTTTCGGATTTGCTCTCTCTCTTAATGTTTTTTGCTCTACCCTTCTTCCTCTCCCAAAGCTCCTTTATATACTCCTTCTTATGACGGTCTATTCTCCTTCTGGGCCGCAAGGCGGGTTTTTTTCCATTTTCGTCGGCCTCCATGTTTATCGGGAAACTTGACATTTATCTTCGGGAAACTTGACATTTATAAAAGTCAAATTTTTTTGTGACAACCCGTCCCGTGGAACACCTGCCCATGGACCCAAGCTCACAGCGCTGCAGCGCACCGACCCCAACCCCTCCATTATGAGATCTTACTATCTCCATAATTAGGTTGTTGTGAGACTCGAACCCAGGTCCTCACCCTTTAACAGCATTCCCACAGGACAAGCTGTCACCAATTGACCTGCAGATCAATTGGTGACAGCTTGTCCTGTGGGAATGCTGTTAAAGGTGAGGACCTGGGTTCGAGTCTCACCAACAACCTAATTATGGAGATAGTGAGATCTCATAATGGAGGGGTTGGGGTCGGTGCGCTGCAGCGCTGTGAGCTTGGGTCCATGGGCAGGTGTTCCACGGGACGGGTTGTCACACCCCCTTTCTTTTGTTGACTCCTTGATTCTCACCTTCTCTCGTGTGATCAGTTTGTGTCGTTGATCGACGGAATGCTTGGCGATTGCGGACTGGAGGTCACACGTTTGTCCAAGGAGCTGGATTCCCTCGCGGGAAACTTTGAAGCGCACCGAGGCTGCGCTTCAATCGATTGAGAGCACTCATGTTGCCCAGACGTCGACGCTCGAAGCTAGGATCAGCGATCTCGAGCGTGATCTGGGAAAGACTGTGAGCTCGCTGCTCAAGGCGAAGGAGGAGAAGAAGAGCAAGTCCTCGGAAGTTCGACGTCTTAAGAGGCGGATTCAGCGCTTCGAGGAGATGGGAACTTGCACTGCAACGGAACTTGCCGACCCGTCATCCTCGGGTACCCTGGTCCCGAGTTTGGAAATTCCAGAGGTCCAGGGATGCTGGAATCGTTGCGGACAAGGGCGGTGAGGAGGTCAGCGAGGGCGATGGCGAGGCTGTTCCTGCTTCGGGTGAGTCGGAGAATAAAGGCGGTGTTCCGGAGGACGCCTAGGTTGACCAATCCCGAGGGGATTTTTATTTTGATTGTATTTCGGCCGTTGGATGGCCATTATGTATGATTTCGGGACTGGCCGTTGGTGGCTTTGAATCCCTGCCCTTTTTAGGGCGTTGTATTTAACTCGCGGTATGCGTTTATAAAATATTTTGCATTTAGAACTTCTGTTTGTCGAAGTTAGAGGGGCAGGGTGTGAGTTGTCGTCTCATTCCTGCCTCCCTGACGATCACCGTATCCGTAGTTTGTACAAAGCGAGATTTTCCTGCTGTTTACGATTTACGCGAAAATTCGTGGAAACGTATAGACTTGAGTGAAGAGACAAGTTTTTGGGATCTCGCGTCGTTGACGCTTTGCCTATGAGATCTTTAAGATACCAGCAAGGCTGGGTTTAGGGCAAGACCTAGGTTTACTCTCAGACTGAGGCGTGCGATGACAAATCGGCTTTCGTTTTGCCTGTTTGTGATTTTAACCTGATTCGTACCGTTTTAAAATCCGCGAAGTGGTATCGGCTTATATGATTTGTATGGGCACGAATCGAGTTACTTCCTTTACGAAGTGCTGAACCAAATTTGGATTTTTTGTATAGCGCGCTATGGGATCCTTGTCGGATGTAAAAGAGCCTACCCTTAGGTGGCTTGTCTGTTTAGGACGTTAGAGTTCGTTTGTTGTGATCAGCAACAACGATATGATGCCGTTTAGAAGGCGTATGAAGGTTTTAATCGAAAAACGGATGTTCGGGCACGAAGCGACGTCTCGCAGTGCTTTGAAGTTCGTTTTTCTTATGCCATAAAGGACTATGGGCTTTTAGAAATCGCGGAATGTTTCCGGGCGATAGTTTTATGGTTTGTTTGGTGGATACTGGATCCATTGCTAAGGCCGTTAGGCGAATTGATTGTGGAAAGTTTTCGAAAGTTCAGTTTTTTTTTTTTGAAAATTGTGGGAGCGTGCGAGTGTACGCACCCCACTCCCCCCTTTTAAATCGGGGGGATAGCTGAACCCACCGGTTGGCGAGTTGCCTACGTACCTCTTTCGAGGATCAAGCCATCTCGTAGTTCTGTTGTCCACGTTTACGTTCTAGTGGTAGTATTTCTTGAGATGCATCGCATTCCAAGTTCTCGGGATTTTTACGTCTTGCATGTTTGCGATTTGATACGAACCTGGTCGGACGACTTTTATGATTTTGTATGGTCCTTCCCAGTTTGCTCCCAGTTTCCCTGCGTTTCGTTCGGCAGTGTTTTGGAAGACTTTTCGCAAGACCAGATCACCCTCTTTGAATCTTCGATGACGCACGTTCGCGTTGTAGTATTTTGTGGCGGCCTGCTGGTAATTTTGAATTCGGATGAGGGCTTGGTCGCGACGCTCGTTGATGAGGTCAAGATTATCCAGCAGCATGGCATTGTTCAGGTCTTCCCGTTCGGGAAGAAATCTCCCCCGTACGCTGGGGAATTCTACTTCTGCCGGAATCATGCATTCTGCTCCGTAAACGAGAGCGAACGGAGTTTCCCCCGTTGCTCGTCTTGGAGTGGTTCGATGAGACCAAAGGACCCCTTCGAGTTCTTCTGCCCATCGTCCCTTTTTGGCTTCCAAGCGTTTTTCAATCTGTCTAGGACGGTTTTGTTTATGGTTTCAGCCTGTCCGTTGCACTGCGGGTATCTGGGAGTAGACTTGTTAAGTCGTATTTTCCATTTTTCGCAGAATGCCTCGAATCGTGTGGAAATAAACTGAGACACGTTGTCCGTTACGATTTCGTATGGGACACCGTGTCTGGTTATGATGTTTTTCCGGACGAAGTTCTCGACTTGCACGTCTTTGATACTTGCGTAGGATTCTGCTTCCACCCATTTCGAAAAGAAATCTGTGAGGACCAGCAGGAAACGTTTTTGTTTTGATTTGTGTAGTGGTCCGACGATGTCCATCGACCATCGCATGAAAGGGTACGGAGATGAGATAGAAGAGAGGATTTCGGCGGGCTGATGAATTGTCGGAGCGTGCCGCTGACACTTCTCGCATTTCCGAGCGAACTTCTCGCAATCCTTTACCATAGTTGGCCAGTAGAATCCGTGGTGTTTTATCTTTGTTGCGAGAGACCTTCCGCCAGAGTGGTTTCCGCACGATCCGGAATGAACCTCTTCCATGATTTTTCTCGCCTTTTCTCCTTCTGCGCAAGTCATGAGAGGTCCGGAGAATCGCCATTTGTAGATTTCGCCTTCCACGGTTACGTATCGCGCTGCCTGAATTTTTATTTTCCGGGCTGCCCATTTCTCCGCGGGTAGGGTACCATCTACGATGTAGGTTCTGATAGGTTCTAGCCAGGGAGCGTCGCAGCCATAGTCTGTTTGGTCTGCGTCGTCTCCGGTTGGTCTTCGTTTTCTTCCGCGCCTTCGATCTGTGTTCTGATCAGGTTGGCTATTACCGGCGGTCCGATGCTTGGATGCTCTATGAACTCGACGGGAATTATTCTTTTAAGCCCTGGATCTGAGCTTGAGGCGAGAGCGGCTAAAGCGTCAGCTTGGACGTTTTCCAAGCGGGGAATCCTGGTTAGCGCAAATTCCTGAAAGTCGTGGCCAAGTCTTGGACGACCTTCAAATATGCGTTTCTTTCATCCCTTGCTCGTATTCTCCGCTGAATTGGTTTGCGACTAACTGAGAGTCGCAGTAAGCGTGAATATTTCGAATCTTCAGCCCATGGGCCAGTCGTAGGCCCGCAATTAGCGCCTCATATTCTGCTTCGTTGTTTGATGCATGAAAATCCAAGCGGAACGATTTGCTCAAGGATTTCTCCTGTCGGCGAAGTGAGTCGGATCCCGATTGGATCCTTGCTGGATCGAGGATTCATCGACATGGAGATCCCATGTTGATCCCAGGATCCTCGTTAGTTAAGTCCGTCGGGGTATTCTACCAGAAGTCCGCGAGTACCTGCGATTTCGTGCAGGTTTTTGGACGATATTCGATATCGTACTCGCTTAGTTCAATCGCCCACTTCGCGAGTCTACCAG
>NW_026615378.1:40000-45000 GCF_000801105.2 Raphanus sativus | reverse complement strand
CAGATGCTGGCTATGACCCAAGTGTTCACACCAGTTGTGAATTCCTCCATGGGTCAAACTACTCAAGCGCCAATGGTAGCTCCTGGTGTTGGTGTGACTGGTGGATATGTGGCGCCTCTTGCTGAGGTTATTGAGTTAGATCCACCAGTTGGAACAACCAAGAAGGTTGACTATCTGAAGGTGCTTGAGCATATTACCCGTTTGGGAACCAAACACTTTGCTGGAAGTGCTGATCCCATGGAGGCAGATGAGTGGAGGGACCGATTGGCTAGGAACTTCAGGTCTACAAGGTGCCCTGAGGAGTACCAAAGAGACATAGCAGTGCACTTCCTGGAGGGAGATGCACACAACTGGTGGCTGTCCCTAGACAAGCGCACCAATGGTTCCATTGTGAAGTTCTCTGACTTTGAGGTTGAGTTCAACCACAAGTACTTTCCAGCAGAAGCATGGGACCGTTTGGAAGCTAAGTTCCTGGACTTGGTTCAGGGCAAGCGGTCAGTAAGGGAGTATGAGGAAGAGTTCAACCGGCTCAGGAGGTATGTGGGTAAGGAACTCGAGGATGAGAAGGTTCAGGTCCGCAGGTTCATAAGGGGCTTGAGACCTGAGCTTAAGACTTATTGCTCAGTCCGTACCTTCAACACAGTCTCTGAGTTGGTGGAAAGGATGGCAATGCTGGAAACCAATCTGGCTGAGGAGAACAAGCACAAGCTCAAGAGTGTGGTGGTGTCTTCCGGTCAGAGTGGTGACAAGAAGAGAAAGAGGGATGCGGCTGAAGTGGGTAAAACCTCAAGTGGTAGGCCAGAGTGTCCCAAGTGTGGCAAACATCATGGAGGAGAGTGCTGGAAGGCAATGGGAGCATGTACCCGTTGTGGCAAGATGGATCACTCAGCTCGGGATTGTCCTGGTCCGGATAGGAACCGTGGGCAAGGCTCGACCAGTGAGGCCAGAACTTGTCACCAATGTGGTAAGAAAGGTCATTTCCGTGTGGATTGTCCCCAGTTGCAGACTGGACAAGGCAAGGGCCGTACGGAGAGCAACCGGCCAGACAACAAGCAAGGCCAAACTTCAGCACCTCGTGTCTATGAGCTTTCAAGGGATGCGGATGAGTCCGGACCCTTCAAGGCGATCACTGGTATAATTCTAAAACCCATTCTGTTTAAATTTTTCAATTTATTAGAATGGCATGGTATGGAATCTAGGATGGACTAGATACTTAGATAAGGTCTTATGTAGGGACCTTATGTATTGGTGGTGTGGAAACACATGTATTATTTGATACTGGAGCTACACATAGTTTTGTGAGTCCAGATATGATTGGAAAAGGTATGTTCCAAATGGGAACTAGGGATGATCTTGGCTTGGTGAGTGCAGCCGGTGGGCAAATGATGCACCCACTAGGTCTAGTCAAAGACATCCCAGTAATGATCCATAGTAAGGCAATGCCGGTGGATCTGATTGTGGTCCGCCTTAAGAATCACGAGGTGATCCTAGGTATGGACTGGCTTGGCAAGAATCGGGCCACCTTAGACTGTCATCGAGGAAGGGTGCAGTTTGAGAGTGGGTGTGGACCCCCGATCAGGTACCAAGGTATTAATCCGGCCTCTGGATGCTTAGTGTTATCAGCAGTCCGTGCGGCAAGGATGCTGGAACAAGGTTGTGAAGCTTATATAGCCACAATCACCACTAAGGAGGTCGTAGGGGATGGTGGCCCGGACGGGATACCGCTGGTCAGTGAGTTTGATGATGTGTTTAGGTCGCTACAGGGCATTCCCCCTGATAGGTCAGACCCATTCATAATAGAACTGGAACCAGGGACGGCCCCAATGTCAAAGAGCCCATACCGCATGGCTCCAGCCGAGATGGCTGAGCTAAAGAAACAACTTGAAGAGTTGTTGGAAAAGGGGTTCATACGCCCAAGTGTATCACCCTGGGGTGCACCAGTCCTCTTTGTCAAGAAGAAGGATGGTAGCTTCAGGTTGTGCATAGACTATAGGGGGTTGAATAGGGTGACTATAAAGAATAAGTACCCATTGCCCCGGATTGATGAGTTGCTAGATCAACTAAAGGGAGCCAAATGGTTCTCCAAGATTGATTTGGCTTCTGGTTATCATCAAATCCCCATTGCATCAGAAGATGTAAGGAAGACAGCTTTCCGGACTAGGTATGGCCACTATGAGTTTGTGGTTATGCCATTCGGATTGACTAATGCACCAGCAGCCTTCATGAAGATGATGAATGGAATTTTCAGGGAGTACTTAGATGAATTTGTAATCATCTTCATTGATGATATACTAGTTTACTCTAAGACCCGGGAAGACCATGAGAGGCATCTCAGGTTGGTGTTGGAAAGGTTGAGAGAACAACAATTGTTTGCCAAGCTAAGCAAGTGTAGCTTTTGGCAGAAGAGCATTGGTTTCCTAGGACATGTGGTGTCTGAGGAAGGAGTGTCTGTTGATCCGGAGAAGATCAAGTGTATACAAGAGTGGCCAAGACCAAAGAATGCTACAGAAGTAAGAAGCTTCTTGGGTTTGGCCGGATACTACAGAAAGTATGTCAAAGGGTTTGCAAGTGTGGCACAACCTATGACACAACTTACTGGAAAGGATGTCAGATTCATTTGGTCAGAAGCTTGTGAAAAGAGCTTTGAAGCCTTGAAGAACATGCTGACCAGTGCACCAGTTTTGGTGTTACCTGAGGAAGATCAACCCTATGTGGTGTACACGGATGCATCCATTACTGGATTAGGCTGTGTGCTCACACAGAATGGGAAGGTCATAGCATATGCCTCGAGGCAACTCAGGAAGCACGAGGGCAACTACCCAACACACGACCTAGAGATGGCCGCAGTGGTGTTTGCCTTAAAGATATGGAGATCATATTTGTATGGTGCCAAAGTCCAGATTCTCACTGACCACAAGAGCCTGAAGTACATTTTCACTCAACCTGAGTTGAATTTGAGACAAAGGCGGTGGATGGAGTTTGTGGCCGACTATGATTTGGACATTGCCTATCACCCAGGCAAGGCCAATCTAGTGGCAGATGCTTTAAGCAGGCGTAGGGCTGAGGTATCAGCTGAGAAGGAAGCAGAGATCCTGGAAGGGATGGTTCGGTCACTACATCTAGACACCATGGCAAGTGAGGATGAGCCTTTGGTTTAGAGGCTGTGAACCAGGCCGATCTACTTACCAGAATACAACAAGCACAAAGCTTGGATGAGAACTTGCAAAAGGTTGCAAAGAATGACAAGACTGAGTATCAAGTCACAAGTAATGGTACCATTTTGGTACATGGGAGGGTTAGTGTACCTGGTGACCGGGGACTAAAGGAAGAGATTATGAGTCAAGCTCATAAGTCTAAGTTCTCAGTACACCCGGGACTAAACAAGATGTACAAAGACATCAAAAGGTACTACCATTGGATCCGGATGAAGGCTGACATTGCCGAGTGGGTGGCCAAGTGTCCTACTTGTCAATTGGTCAAGGCTGAACATCAGGTTCCAAGTGGTTTACTACAAAACCTTCCCATACCAGAATGGAAGTGGGATCACATCACAATGGACTTTGTGACTGGATTTCCCACAACCAGAAACAAAAAGGATGCAGTATGGGTGATTGTTGATCGCCTGACCAAATCTGCACACTTTTTGCCCATCAAGAAAGGTGATGGAGTGGATGAGATTGTAAAGATCTACATAGATCACATTGTGAGGCTGCATGGAGTGCCGGCTAGTATAGTCTCAGACAGAGACCCTAGGTTCACTTCTTATTTCTGGAGAGCCTTTCAAAAGGCCTTAGGAACAAGGGTGAATATGAGCACATCCTATCATCCTCAAACGGATGGTCAGTCAGAAAGGACCATCCAGACATTGGAAGATATGCTAAGGGCATGTGTTCTGGATTGGGGTGATTCATGGGAGAAGCACTTACCACTGGTGGAGTTTGCTTACAACAACAGCTTTCACACCAGCATAGGTATGTCACCTTATGAAGCATTATATGGGCGGCCTTGCAGGACACCTTTATGCTGGACCCAAGTGGGGGAGCGCAGCATGATAGGTCCTGAGATTGTGGAAGAGACCACAGAAAAGATCAAATTGGTCAAGGAGAAGATGAAAGAAGCTCAAGACCGCCAAAAGAGTTATGCTGACAAGAGAAGAAAACATCTTGAGTTTGAGGTTGGTGATCTAATCTATCTCAAGATGATTACCTTCAAAGGTAGGGCAAGAGTTTCTGGGAGAAGGAAACTAGACCCAAGGTTCTTAGGTCCATTTAGGATACTTGAAAGAGTTGGGGCAGTGGCGTACAAACTGGATTTGCCATCTGAAATGGATGCATACCACAATGTATTCCATGTGTCTCAACTAAGGAAGTGCCTAACGGATCAAGACATTGTCTTGCCTGAAATTCCAAAAGATCTTGGTAAGAACCTCACCTTAGAGACAAGGCCGGTTCGAATCATTGATCGGATGGAAAAGGCAATGAGAAAGAAGACAGTTCCTATGCTAAAGATTGTATGGGAATCCAATGGCAAAGACATTATCACTTGGGAAACAGAAGCAAGAATGAAAGCTGAGTATCCTGAGTGGTATAGTCAGTATGTGGTTGGAGAATCATCCAACATGAACTCGGGGACGAGTTCCTTCCAAGTGGGGGAGACTTGTCATGTCCCAAGTTCTAACTAAGGCATCCGGACAGGCCATGGTGCGGGGAGTTGGGCTGGCCAGGTTGAAAAGACCTAAAGGCAAGCGTATCATGGTCTAATCTAGGGGTTAAGTGCATCAGGAAGCTGAGACTTGACCAGAATAAGAAGAAAAGAAGGAAATGGTAGCTGGACGAGTGATCCGGAAGCTGGACATGGACCGGAAGCAGCTCAATCAGCTCGGTGAAGCTGGTAGGGAGCTCAAACAGTCTTGGGCAGCTCACAGGAGCTGGAGGAGTAGCTCACTCAGCTCAGGCAACTGTCACTCAGCTCAACTCAGCTGGACGGAGTGTTGGAACCTT